>NW_005842725.1:659393-666549 GCF_000455745.1 Alligator sinensis | reverse complement strand
GAAGAGCGGGAAAGCAGGTGGCAAAGAGAAAGTAAATCTGAGGCTGAGCCTGGGGCTGTAGGCTCAGTCCAGGAGCCAGTCAGGGAAGCAAGAGGGTTTTGGTTTTGTTGGCAGAGTGTGCATGCTGCAGCCTGAGAAGGATTCAGCATGAAGACTGAGAAGAAATCCTCCAAGAAAGCCACATACTTTTCAGCGCTGGACTGTGCAAGACTGCAGGGACCTTGCATGCCGATGGAGGCAGACTGTTCTGTAATGCCTGCAATCTGACTGGTTGTGTCAAGGAAAACCAGCAGAGATCAACACTTAGAGTCCATGGCTCACATGAAGTGAAAGGCTCCCACAGAGGCTGAAGATCAGAGCAAGAGGCAACTGACTGTGTCCTTGGTCTTTAAAAACTACCACAGAAAGCAACTTGGCAAGGTGAGAGGCAGCATTTCCCTTCATGGCAGCTTTCAGCAAACATCCCACTGGAGAAACTTGATCACCCAAAGTTAAGGGACTACCAGAACAAAAACATCCCAAATGCTGGCAGTTTTCTGTGGGCCAACAATTTTCACCAAAACTATCTCCCTGCAGTGATTGCGTTGCATGTACAGTCCACAAAGTCTGCATTGGTGGAGTATGAATCCTTGTCCATTGTGGCCGATGAAGCCACTGACCCTCAAGATAAATAAAATGTGTATCACATAGTTATGCTGGGGGGTGCTGGACAGACCAGGACCTGCCTATGTTTCAAACAGAGCTGGTCCACTTCACATCTGTCAGTTTTTCTACCACGTGTCATGCCATAGTGAAGGTAATTGTCAACTATGGCTTAGAATTTAACAAAATCTCACCAGTCCTCTCTGACATGTGCAAGGCTCGCTGGTGTGCTCCAAGGAATACTGCGCAATGCAGTTCATGTCACCTGCAATGCACACATTCTGTCTTTAGTGACATCTGGTGCATGCAGTTCCCTGAGGTGTATAGCCTGGTGTCCACCTTCAAGAAAGCCTTCAAGCATTATCCAGGCTGTAAGGTCTGGTGCAGGGAGACTGTTGCCAGTTAACTTGAAGATTCACATATCACTATGCTGCTGCCACCAGAGCCTGTGCTCACAAGGTAGAATTTGTGGTTCAACATGAGCTGTTACCACTCCAAACATATGCAGTGCTACCAGTAGTTTCAGAGCAAGGAGCTAGAAATCACACCCAGCATGCAGTGCATGCTTAAGCATCACGATCTCTTAAGGTAGGATGACAGTCAAGATCAAGTAACACTTGTGGCTGAAAATGCCACCTAGTCCATGGAGCTTATCATGTGGTTTGAAGGCCAGCAGGCTGTGATCCACCACACACACAAGTTGATAGATTTGATAAGCTGGGTCAAAGACAGGGCATCACAAGAACTGTAAAGCTGTCCTCATGAAAGGCAGTGGAGACAGGAACTGTTCCAGGCAATAGCAGTGAAGCCGAACCAGTATTAGAGATACAGCCCATCACTGCTACAGTGGTTCAGACAACCGGCTGCCTCCTTCCTTAGTGCCGTTTGCATTTTGGACCCCAAGCAGGTGCCTGTTCTGAGTTGTGACCCTCAACTACTGAAATCAATCTCTGGATGGGGGAAAAGAGCGTAACAATGAACACGCTGCTTACATGAACTTTGTCAAAGAGTACTAGATGCCTGTACTTTGGGACTCTGTGTCTGGTTTCCACATCTCTATGCCCTGGCAAAACACTGCTTCACCGTTCCAGTGATCTCAGTGGATGCTGAGCATGTCATCTCAGTGTATGGACAAGTGTTTACCCCACAGAGACAGAGAATATCTGCAGCTAGTACTGCTGGATGCAGCATGCTAGTATTTAATAGCATGAATTGCCTGTGTCTCAAGGTTAGCATTAAATTCCTTTTTACAATGTCATACACTTTATTAAAGTGTACAAAGTTGGCATTAGTTACAATTCATGTGTATAGGTTTAATTTCATAACACATTTCAGTTTAGAGTAATTAAATGCTTAGATTGCTTAATAACATACCAATGGTTTCTGTGGGCTTAATCCCCTGACTAAGCCCACTGAAGCCATTAATGGTAGGCAACTAAGATATAGTTTTGGGTCACCTGGCAATCTGCAGGGAGGGGTGGCACTGCTGGGACCCCTTCAGCCCATTAGAGGCATTGGAGGGCTGGGGTGGCGAGGTGCAATGTGATCAGCCTGCAAAAATGGCAGCCAGCCCTAGGATTTGCCCATGAAATCAGCCAGCTGCCTCCTCGAGTTCAGCAAACCCCTAGATATTGCAGTTCCTATGTCTAGGTATCCATGTGGCCCCATCGCCACAGCGTTCCATGGGTGCATCTACTTTTAACACCCCCAAGAGGTAGGGCTGTATTATCTCATTGTGTGTGTGAAAAACTGAGGCACAGAAAGTGTAGCGAGGGCCATACAGGGCTCTGAGTCTCAGCCCCATCCCTGGCCAACCTCTGAATACTACGGAGTGGCACAAAAACAACTCTCCAGCTAAGCATGCAAAACCTCTCTCCCCAAGACAGTAGTTTCATTGTTGTGTGGTGGTTTGATATGAATACAGACAGCACAGATACAATTTCTAGTTTGAATGTTCCAAACAAAATACAGCCTGGTTCAGGCTCGTCCCCCTCTGGCAGTACCACACCATACCGCTCCACTCATACCAAGGGTCCTCTGCAATGAGAGGCACTGCCCCTCCTTGCCCCAAGAGCATCTGGACTTCTGAGCTCTCCCTGGGGAAGGGATGGGGTGGCAGAGGGCTGAGAGGAGCTTTGGTAGAATAGGAAATATTACTGGCTATCAGTGAGTCATGCCAACTCACTTCTCTTTCCAAACAGGACCAGTGCAGGGAGGGGCAGCGTGTGTCTTCTAACCTGCCATATCAGTTTGATTTGTCCTGTGCTTTGAGCCTCAGCTGGCTATACCACCCTGCTGCCCCCCTCCCAACTTCCAGCACCCTCCTCCCTGCCCTTCTATGCAGGCTTGTATCACTTGGGCTCTTTCAGTCCGACTCGCAGCTTTTAGCTCTTTCTTCCTCCCTTATTTGACTCCTTCCTTCAAAGGCCACTTCACTGGGCTCCTCATTTACCCATTTACCTTCTCTCATAACTTCTGTACTGGGTTGTCCCTCCTGCCACAGTCCCCTTACTCCTGCTGCCCAGTTTCTTCTCCATATCGGCCTTCCTGAGGCAGGAACAGGACTCCCAGCACTTGCAAAGCACCAGGAGAGCTCCTGGTTTACCCAAGTGATTTTTAGTCACGTGAATCTCCTTACACCCGTGTCTGCTTCAGGCTTGTACAAAATCACTGAGTTTTAAGTTCCACTTGTGTCCCTTTCATCAGCTGAGCAAAACGAGGTCCCACACCCCATGCGGGAACATTTCTCAATCTGCCAGTAACATGGGAACTTTTGAATGTTACATCTGATCAACCCCAATATGTCAGGAAATATTTTATATATCGGTGGGCAAAATCCTTTTGACTTGGTGAAAAGCCTTGCACCTAGTGGCCAAAACCAACAACTTTAATTTGTGGTAATTACAGGGGTGGTTAAAGAACCAGCTGCTGGCTGCTCCTCACACCTTTGGAGGTAATGAGCATGCCCAGAATGCATTGCTCTCCTGTGTTGCTGGCTCCCATGGCCTGTTGATGCATGCGTGCTGAGCAGTAGGACTGGGTCATGTTTGTAGCTCCTGCTGCCATGCGACTGCACTCAGCACTAGCATGAGTACAGGGGCTGAACCCAGGAAAACCAAGACTTTTTGAAACGTTCACATCCAGGTTTTTCCAGATAGAAGATCGGGGCTTTAACAAAATGCAGAATTGGAAGTTGATATGTTGTGAGTTCAGCAACAACACTCTGGACACTCCTGGGTCAAACTAACAGTTAGTTATTATTATAATTCTCTGGAATCACATCCAAGGTGGATCTTAACAATTGCCGTTAGTATACTTGCTCTGCCTCTGACTTGACCCAGTCCAGTCCTGTGGAGGGAGAGGAACCAAGAAAGCCTCTGGCTTCTCATGGCAGAGCACATGGAGTCCCCAGAGCTGCAAAACTGCCACAAAGCAACTGAACCCTGCGGTGCTGACCATGGGGGATTTGGCCTTCAAGGGACAGTGCAAGGAAAACACAATAAGACACAACAGAAGTGTCTGGTTTTCTTCATTTTTTTGGAAAAATGAAAAACAATGTTTAAATGCCAATGAACCTCTTTGCCTTCCTGTTGTACATTCAACCAAGCTCTCAAACTCCTGTTGCCAGCTCCCAGCCCCAGTCCAGTGCTCTCAGGGAGGCTTGTTCAAGTTTTTGGACCTGTGAACACCATTTGCCTGGTCCAGAGGACATAAAACCTTGTTGACTGGCATCAGTGCTTCACCACTGAGTCACTCTCTCATCCCAGCTTGGCTCTGTTGAGTCCTCACCATGGAGCACTTTGGTATCATGTTTGATTGTCCCCTGCTAAATCCTCATGCTTTCAAGGATTCAGGGCTTTCTCCTGGCTTCCAAAGCCAATGCCAAGTTAGAGTCAGGAGCAGAATAGACAGATGACTAAAGCCCTTGCCCTGATAAACACCCTAGCCTACATCCCTGGGCCGGCCCCATCCATTTTTCTAGACCAGATCGGGCACAGGGAACCCTGGATGTTCTTCCCTAGCACAGCCAGGACTTGACCCCTCATAGCTCCAGGGAATCAGTCATTACCAAATCATAGCCCTGGGACTCGAAACACAAGTACCTCCGTTCTGGCAGGCATCAATGGGAGCCTGCTCCACAGCCTGGCAGAAGAATCTGTTGTTCGTATCCCTGGCAGGTATTTCAGTACTACTTATACCCTACTATGCTTAGTCTAATTTTGGAGATCTACAGCTGTAGTGACGGGATGCCCAAATATTATTTATAGCCCCAAGATTTCCACCCTGACCAGGCTGATCTCAGCTGCATTGGGAAAGCTCCCCTCACTTGGAGGTCAACCATCACAGGGCCACTGTGTCATGTTGACTAGCCCTGTTCCTGTATAGCTCTTTTCATGACTTATCTGAGTGGTGCTGCCTGTACTGGTGGGGTCTAAGAAGCTGCAGCAGCCGTTTCTGGAGCCCTGTTACAGACTAACTTCCCCACACAGTGCATTGGCAAAAGCCAGGTGGAGCATCTCCTGAGGCTTGTGCCAGTCTCTGGGATGAAACGACCACAAGCTTCATTCCAAGACCTTCCTTTGAGAAGCCCACCTCTGCCCCACACCCTGTTCCCCTGCTACCCAGCCTCCTGTCAGTGCTGAGACCTCCCCCTTGACTGTGCCAGGGGGAGTTTTGGAGGGGCAGGGGTTGCTCCTTGTGAATGGGGAGGGCTGGCCTCTCCATGAAGACCCTGAGGCCTTTCTGCTGTTACTGTTGCATAGTCCAGTATCAGTGGTGGCCTCAGGTTGTGTGAGTCAGAGCCTCACACCAGGTGTTTGCATTGCCTGAGCAAAAAGGTAAACAGCACACACCTCCTGCAGTTTCTGCTTGGACTGCCCAAGTGACAGCATCTGAGGACATGGCTGGGAACCCGCTCTCCAGCTCACTGCTCTGCTGCCTAGCTTTGGCCTTCACCTTGCTCTTTGGTGAGTGCTGGGGACAAGCAATGCCTGTGCATGGTGGGTGTTCACCTGGGACTGGGTGCTATGGGTACTATTAAGCACAGGCAGGGAACCCTTCTCACAGATCTCATTCAGGCTGAATTTTGGGTATGTAACTTCTTGCTCAGATTTCAAGAGCCCCGTTTCATCTGGCTCTGCAGTTCATAGCCTCCCTAAATGCTCTGTCTAGTGTCAGTCATGTTTCCATTACAGGAGTGCCCAGGATCAGGACACAGCAGTTGGCAGGATGCTGATGTCCTAGGCACATCCCTGCTGCTTCCACACCAAGTTTAACAGGCTGGTTAGCACTGGTGGGAGGAGGGGGGAGGGTCATAGACTTTTCCTGGATGCCTGGCTTTTGGCTGCATTAACCTGACTGTGACAGCATGCATTTAACCCAGGGGTAGGCAAAATATGACCCATGGGCCGGATCTGGCACACCAGGTCATTCTATCCAGCCCAGAGGGCCCCTCCAAAAAAAAAAAACCCAATTACTGGCCCACAGCTGCCCCTCTGAAGTCCAGTGGGAGGCAGGCTTTCAGAGCTCATGTGCCATCAGACCAGGCAGGCTCTGTGCCTCTGCCTCCATGGGGCTCCCGGCACTCGAGCTGGAAGCCCCATGTGGAGGCACCAAGTGTGATGACAGAGCTGGTGAGTGGGGAGGGGATGACCTGCCTGCAGGGGGGCGTGTGTGTGTGTGTGTGTGTGTGTGTGTGTGTGTGTGTGTGTGCGTGTGTACGTACACGTGTGGGTTTTATCATCAGTGGGTGTAGCCCCACCACAGTGCACAACCCTTTCCATCACCAGTGGCGGCAGCAGCAGACCCTTGGGGTGCCCACAGCAGCGAGAGCCCACCAACAGCACACGAAGCCAGCCTGGCCTAGTCCTCTGGCGTGCGCTTTTGAGCCAGACCAGACTGGCTCCGTGCCAACACATGGGGCTCCCAGCACTGTAGGCAGGAACGTGCCCACATCAGGCCAGGCCAGCTCCATGCCTCCATGTGGGGCTCCCACTACTCCAGCAGAGAGCCACACATGGTGGTATGGAACGTGCCCAACCCGACAGCATGCAAACCGGACCCTCACCCTCCCCATTGCCCAGCTGGAGTGAGCCTGGATAGTTCCAGACTGCCAGCCACACAGTTATAGGGTGTTCCCCAGTCCCAACCCTTTGTTCAGACCACCCGGACCCGACTACTTTCTAGCTGCCAAACTCCTCTGACCTACCCAAATCCAAGTCACCCAAACTGTGGAGTAAACATGGCTGCAGCAGGGATGTGAAGAAAGGGAACAAGAGGGACAGCACGAGACCCCCTCCTTCACAGGCCACTGGGCTGGGCAGCAGCAGGAAGAAGGAAGGGAAGAGGGGCACACGTATACACATGGGAGAAGCAGGAGTGCACGTATGTGGGGCAAGTTGGTGAGTGTCCAGGGGTGCAGCGTGAGGGGTGAGGACAGAGAACATGCCAGGACAGTACGAGAATTACCTGGTTATCCCAGCTCCATGGTCTGTCTCTCCCTCACAGCATAGCT
>NW_005842725.1:656627-659362 GCF_000455745.1 Alligator sinensis | reverse complement strand
CCAGTCATACCTGCTTTACATGGACCCGAGGCAAGAATCCAGCCTCTGGCACTCCCCAAATTTGTCCCTCCTCAGGGCCCTTTCAGTCTGACTTTTCTGTGAAGCTGTGCAAGGGTCTAACCACCCCACCACAGGCTAAGCATTGCCTGCTACTTTTGTTTAGTGCTCCTTTTGAATCTGTGCCCCTGGTCAGCCAAGATATAAGGGGCCTAGCAAAGAGGCAAGGGCATATGCCAATGGGGCAGAAGCTTTTCCACAGCATTACAACCCACAAAAAATGAAGAACTGCATGCAAAGGACAGTGACTGTTTCAAAAGGGACACTGGCAATTAGAGCACTATGCTGGGAAGCCAGAGACACAGAGGTAAACACCCTGTGGACAAGGGAGGAGGAGCACTAGATCCTAGGTTTCTTGTTTCCTAGGGAAGTGCCCTAACCCCTCACCTATTGATACCAAAACAGGGTAAGATCTGCCTTCTCTTCAGTTCAAGAGCTGCCAGTCATACATTTCTGGCCAACTACATTTTCATGACTTACATGTAAGTGCAAGTTCAGAATGGGTGCAAACATAGCTCTGTATTTGTCCAGCTATTGTGTAGCTTTCTACACATGCTCACTCTACACTTTCATGCTTATGCATCCACACTGCAGAGTGTAGCAGGTCCAGGGCTCCAGAGTCAGATGCCCTCTGGCAGTCAGAGTCTATTTGGTATGCTCTCTGCATCACCTCCACCTGTTTCACCTGCCACATTTTCAGTACTGTATGAATTCAAGAGACTGCTCTAGCAGCAGTCTTCCAGGTGTTTCCTTCCTTACCACAGTCTGAACAGTCTTCCGGGCTCCTTCTGGTCAGCCCTACATCAGCTCACTAGGCATAGATCCTGGGCTCAAACACCCATCACCAGCTACCCCCAGCCACCTGTCATGTAACACCCTCTGTTGGACACTTTTACTGGGTCCAAAGGACTATTACCCTTTTTTGCAAAAGAAATATTCAGCACTGTAATGACTTCTTCTTCACCCCTTTCTAGCCATCCCATACCTCAGCCCAACACATAATCAAACAGCAACATAAACCTTAAGCCTATTTCACTTATCTACAGGTGAAATTCTTTTCCCACAAGGATCTGGGTCAGAACATGAATTCTAGCCCAAAAGTCAGGCTTATATTGCCAAGGGCCCCATCCCTCTTCCCATCACCTGATCTCTGCTGCTCTGGACCAGGCACAGGGGTTTTCTATTACCCACTTTGCAGCCTTTTCTCTCTGCAGCCTGCTTCTCTTAAGCTACCCCTCTGCACTGCCTTGCAGCCACTTAGCTCTGCTGCGTAGCTTTAGTCTCAGTAACAGGCACAGGTCCCCCTGTTACAAGGGGTAATACAATCACCACCTGTGTACAAATGACAAATAGGCCATTTACATAATTAGAAAACTGCTATTTAGAAGCAGAAAGAGAAACAGATTTCTGCCTTACATTTAACTACAATCTCTTGAGAAGCCACAGTGAATACAGTTCTCTCTCTTGGGTGTTCCCCACTTCTCTTGCTCTGCTGGACTTTAATGCCTCCTTGTATGTATTCACCAGTTTTTCTACATAATTAGACTTCCTACCCCTGAAATCTAACACCTTGTCCTGCTGTGCCCTGCCAGCCTTTTCCTTCTGCTCATGGTCAATACCTCCTGAGCACTTGTTCTAAGTTTTCTTTTGATGTTTTTGCCCAATCATGTTGTAGGCAATTCAGAGCAGACAGGGACGGCCCCGTCCTGAAGAATCGCAGCTCAGAATTCCAACAGGACGACGTGTCGGGGGAGAAACGAACAAGGGAGATCTGGGGGTGGGCCTGGACGTGGCTACATAGTGAGATTAGGCAGTGATTCCACTCCTTTATGTACACACCTGGGCAAGTACATTCTGTGCCTAGGACTTAGAGATATCATTTACATTCAAATAAGCTCCTTTCTTGTAAGAGGTGGATAGAGGAATCTGAAGAACCTAGGGGGTGTGGTTCTCAGCATATGGCTATATAGAAAATGTCGGGGAACCTTTCCTGTGGTTTGGGTTTATCTATTCCAGTGATTCTCAACCAGGGTGCTAAGGTACCCTGGGGTGCCACATGATGCTTTGAAGTGTGTTGTGAGGTGTGAGGGGATAAGCAATAACCTAAGTAGATACACACAGGCTTGGACTTCTGCAAGGGGGTAAGCACTGTAATATATAAATTAGTTTTTGAAACTGGATGCCACTGAATTTGCAAAAGTTATGGAGGGGTGCCTCAGATTCAGTGAGGGGTGTCTTGAGTCCAAAAGGTTGAGAATTACTTCCCTAACTGAACAGGTACCTGGTTGCTAACATGTAACAGTGAGTCTTTGCTCATTACATTACAGCCACTATGTGAAAGAAATACATGGGCCAAATAACAGTGTTGTTCTGAATATATGCCATATACAAGGTCTAGCCACATGCCTCCCTGTTCTAGTTAGTTTGTAGTCATTTCTACGACAGAACGCAGCGAACACTAATAGAGGGTTTGCAAGCTACATGAAGAGCACTATCCACTCCTGTTCCCCAACACTGTGCTTATTCAGCCGCGCTTGTTACCCGTCAGAGCTGGGGGTTAAAATCTCCCCTTTGCATACATCATCCAGTAGCTTAAAGTATGCAGTGAGTTTGCCCAGAGAGATTCCCAGGAGTTCCTCACTCAGTTCTTTTGCCTCACACTGCTGCTGCCCACTGCT
>NW_005842725.1:654204-656596 GCF_000455745.1 Alligator sinensis | reverse complement strand
TTCCTGCAAACGGCTGCTGCCCACTGCTGCCGAACCTAGCTCCTGAAGCTGCAAAGTAGGTTGGAGAAATCGTGCTTTTCATTATGCTTAATAGTTTCACAGTGTCAAGCCAGCAAGGCTGTCTTCTTGCACCTGCTCTTCCTCTCATCCGGAGGTCACTGTCAGTCTTCCCTTTCCCCCTTCCTCCCTTGTGATGGACCCCTTGCACGAACTCCCACAAAGTTTGACAAAGCAGAAAAGAAAAAGAACAAAACAGTTTATAGGATCATGATTTACCTGAAGTGCATCAGCTCTTGTGATCAGCAGCAGTAGTCAATATTTATTCCCTGGAGCTGCCCACAGTCCCCATTTGGGAGTAGGGCACCACTGTGCTGGGCACTGTACAGTCAGAGAGCAGTGGCAGTCCCTGCCCCAGAGAGCTTGCAATCTTGCAGAAATGTCTAGAGGCAGTAACTTGTTTGAGCCTGATTGTCCTCAGGAAGGTACAAATATGTGGTAAATGCCCAACAAGCTTATAGTCAGAACAAGAGCTGCCAGAGCAGGGAGACTAGTGAGGTGCAGGGCAGTGGAAAGCAGGCCAGGATGGTAAAGAAATAGAGGGGTTTAGCACACACTAGCCACATGAGCAATTCTCAGCCAGTGGTCACCCGTGGCATGGCTAGTCTTAGCTGGCGCTGCTTGGCAGGCCATATGGTGAAGAGGAGTAAAAAAAAAAGACAAGATGGAAGATGGTTTCATAGATTTTAACAGGGGCTTCCACTCATGTAAGGGCAAGTCATCACCCCTTCCAGTTCTAGGCTAGGAGTACCATAAGCTAACACACCCCATGTTTTCAGAGGGCACCAGTTTAGCGTTCTTGAAGACCCTGGCATCATGGACCTTGCCCAATCACCTGGTAGTCATGTGGGTGAGCTATGCCCAGTGATCCATGACACCCTGCAACACAATGTACTCTGAGTGACTATGCACTGGGCACAGGATGGGAATGTGGGCACCATCAATGGATGAGACTTTGGTGCAGTTCAGAAACCCCATCCAGGCAAATCTGGCAATAGCACTGAGTAGAAACCTGGGCTCAGATACCCTTAAAGGTCTACGTTTGCCACTCATCTATCCTGAAAAGCCTTCAGGGGGTTGTGCATGACAGGCTGAGAGGCATGCTGGGATGCCTGCTCTCCAGCCCCTTGGCTGTACTATACCTCAGCAATACTGACTACAGCATGGTTTTTAAATGCTCCAGTTGGGAGGGGCTTGAACATTTATCTGGTACTGAAATGCTCCAGTTTAGAAGTGCTTCAGATGACTGGGGGATTTGTAGTGGACTAAGGGAAGGGCAGGATTAAATCGTGGAGAGACAGGACAAGAGATCTGTACAATCTGGATGGATTTTAGGCTGGAACAGAATTCAGTAGTTCTCCAGTCCAGCACTGTCCAACTTATTTAGCCCCACAGGCCAGATTTAGTGGACCAGCAGCTTGTCAGTGTGGCTACTAGAGCCATTGAGTTGGCATGGCTCTGCAACCCAGACTGAAGACCCTACATTCAGCGGTGGCCAAGTGGGTGCAGGGGCGGTGTTCACTCCCTGGGGTCCAGAACGGTGCCAGGGTAGCAGTCCCAGCAGCTATAACAAGCCCCACAGACTGCAATTTAATCCTTCACAGGCTGCATGCCACCTGTGGGTTGCCAGCTGGACAGCCTTGCTCTAGTCCAGCCTCCTTCACAGATGCAGACAGAAGTCTATCCAGCCTCTTCTTGAATACCTCCAATAACATAGATGCCACAGCTTCCCTGGGCAGCTGGTTCCAGCATCCAACTGTTCTGATGGGAATATTGTTTTGTTTTTTTTCTGGGATTTAGTATAAACTGATTTGCTGGGATTTAGTATAAACTGATTTCTCTTGTGTCCTGGCTGCTGTGGCAAGGGAGAACAATTGTTCTCCATCTCCTTTATGGCAGCTTTCAAATACTTCATAACAGCTAAAATGTCCCTTAAGCTGTGGGAAGCAAGGTTTTGTGGTGATTTCTTTTATTGGATCAATATATACTTGAGAGAGATGTTAGACAAGCTTTGGGGCACAGAGCACCCTGCCTCAGTTCTGGGGAAGAAACAAGAAGTCCCCACATTTGTTCAATAAAAGAGATCACCAAAAGCGTTGTTTCTTGCATATTTCCAAAAGCGTTGTTTCTTGCATATCATGGTTACAGCAACAGTCCACCACTTCTTAATCTCCTTTTCTCCAAACTAAACACGCCTTGCTCCCTTATCCTTTCCTCATGTGAGTTGACTTCCAAACCCTTTGGCCTATTCCTCTGATGTTCATCTGATGCAGTGGAAAATGCAGTCAGGGGAGAGCACTGGAGAAGAAACTGTCATAAAAGCAATGAGCAAGAA
>NW_005842725.1:640073-654173 GCF_000455745.1 Alligator sinensis | reverse complement strand
AAAGAGTGTGGGGGCAGGAGGCTGCAGCCGTGGAAGCTGGAGAGGAGTCTGCAGCAGATGTGCAGTGACATGCTAGACATGATGGAACCATTTTTTCTCCTGAACAGATTCTGGGCCATGCGTGGAGGTGACAGTACCAACAAACCAAGTGATGCAGGAGCAAGGCTCCAGCGTGGAACTTCCCTGTCACTATAAAACTTCAGTCAACAAGAACTTCATACTGGAGTGGAGGTTTGCACCAATCTCAACAGCACCAGAGATGGGGAAACAGGTGAGGGACAGGGGACAGGGGCTGGAGCCTTGGGACATGAGGGTTGCTCCAGAGGTTGTCTCTAAAGTATTCCTTCTTCCAGCCCAGGACAAGCCAGATGGGGGGAATTCAAAACTGTGCCAGGGTGGGAAAGAGATGATGAAAGAGGTTAGTGAAGTTTATAGCTCCCCGCTGAACTGCTGGTTTGCCTGTAACATTATAGGACAACAGGAACAAGCCAGGGGGACCTTTTCATTAGCACTAGTCAATATTTTTTAACCAATTCTGAAAACAGTTTGGTTTAAATGAAGTTTCCAATTTTTCCAATTAAAAAAGGACTTTGCACTGAAATGAAAATCTTTGTTTTGTTCCCAAAACTTTCCTTGAGCCAAGTCAATATGGTTAAAATGTTCTAATGGAAATAATGGTAGGGTTTTTGCTTGGCTCTAATTTGACTGAGTCTTGGGGATGCTGCCAGCATGAAGAGGTCCTTGGGTCTGAGTGACTTGTCCCTGCGCTAGCATTGCTATCAGTGAAATTAGTCACCCCCTTGTAGGGCTGGAATCAGGATTGGCCAAGGAGTCTAGGGAAGGCAGGGGGTCAGAGGTAGATGCAATAATGCAGTAAGAATGACAGTTGCTTGGCTGGTGCTGAGTTGCCTGCATGATGGCACTGTTATCTCAGAAACCTAATGAAAACAGCCAGTGGGATCCATGGAGGTGAAGGACAGTTTTATGATTAAAGCCTTCAGCTGAAGTTTATGCTATCTAGGTTCCATACCTGCTTCTGCCACAGGCTTCCCATGTCACCTTTGGCAAGTCCGTTCCTCTCCGTGACTCATTTTCCCACCTGCATATCGGGGAAGACACTTCCCAAGCTGTCAGAGATTCTGTGGTCACAAATCCATCAATGCCTATGAAATGCTTAATGTGACAAAGAAGGCAACTATGAATCACAGGAATTCTCATAATGGATCAAACTAGTGATCACCCCCTGTGGCCTTTCATACAACAGTTTTATTTTATTCTGCTCTATACACATACTTATACCATGCTCAATACTGCAGTCTTTGTAGTTTTGTGTTAAACAACAGTACTAATATCTCTCTCCTCATTTTCTTATCTCCTCTCATGCATGCCAACCACCCACCCACACATTCACACCCCCCCCACACACAAGGCTTTTGATACAGTCTCCCACAACATTCTTGCAGGCAAGCTAAGGAAGTACGGGCTGGATGAATGGACTGTAAGGTGGATAGAAAACTGGGTGGAGCATCAGGCTCAGAGGTAGTCAGTGACTTGATGGCTAGTTGGCAGCTGGTATAAAGTGGAGTGTCCCAGGGGTCAGTCCTGGGGCCAGTTTTGTTCAATATTTTCATCAATGACCTGGAAAATGGCATAAAGTACACCCTCAGCAAGTCTGCAGATGATACCAAGCTGGGGGGAATAGGGTTAGGGGAATAGGGTTATGCTGGAGGGTAGGATTAGGATTCAAAGAGACCTAGACAAATTGGAGGATTAGCCTAAAAGAAATCTCATGAGATTTAATAAGGACAAGTGCAGAATCTTGCACTTAGGGCAGAACAATCCCATGTACCAGTACAAACTAGGGTCCAATTTCCTGCAGAAAAGGACCTGGACAATAAGCTGAATATGAGCCAAGTGTGCCTTTGTTGCCAAGAAGGCTAGCAGCATACTGGGCTGCACTGGTAGGACAATTGCCAGCAGAACAAGGGAAGTGATTATTCCCTTCTATTCAGCACTGGTGAGGCCACATCTGGAGTACTGTGTCCAGTTTTGGGCCCCCCACTACAGAAAGGATGTGGACAAAGTGGAGAAAGTCCAGTGGAGGGCAATGCAAATGGTTAGGGGGCTGGGACACACGATTTCTGAGGAGAGGCTGAGGGAACTGGGCTTATTTAGTCTAGAGAAGAGAAGACTGACAGGGGATTTAATAGCAGCCTCCAACTACCTGAAGCGGGGTTCAAAAAAGGATGGAGCTGGACTGTTCTCAGTGGTGGAAGATGACAGAACAAGAAGCAATGGTCTTAAGTTGCAACAAGGGAAGTTTACTTTAGATACTAGGAAAACTTTCTCACTAGGAGGGTAGTAAAACACTGGAACAGGTTACCTAGAGAGGCTGTGGACTCTCCATCTTCAGAAGTTTTTAAGACCTGCCTAGATAAAGCCTTGGCTGGATTGAGATAGTTGGGGATGGTCCTGCTTTGAGCAGGGGTTGTACTAGATGACCTCCTGAGGTCCCTTGCAGCCCCAATTTTCTCATGGTGTGACTGGTCTGGCAAATTGGGAAGGTCAGGATGGATGTGTCAGCTGCCTGCCTACTGCAGCAAATAAATGGCTAACGGGGAAGATCTTTTGGGGCCAGCTGAGGACCCTGGATTGCAGATTTGGCCTTGGCCTGTTTGTTCTTGTCTGGCTGGTTGTCTCTGAACAGACCAGGTGAAAGAGGTTTGCTTGTTCATGTCCCTGTGGCCTTTGATCTGACCCAATGCTTGAAGCTGCTGAGTGATTAACATTAACACCCCCAACCCCCAGGACAGCAAGATGTAGTATGCAGCATTCATCAGAGTGGATGATTAATCATCAGTACATAATGCCAGGAGACATGATGGAGTTTCCATTCTTCAAATCAAGACACCTTTCTGCAATAGCTGGTTACAGGAACAGTAGGTTGAAGCTCTGTTGTGATAGGCAGGATCCATGCTTCTTTCATCCCTTAAAGTCTGTGATTGTGAAATACCACACCAAGCCCTGGGCTGGAGAAGCAACACTCTAAGTATCTGCTTTGTGACTGGGCCCCAGGGACTGTTGTGAACTTGGTAGTACATCAAGCCCAGGCAGACAGTTGGTAGTGTGAGAGGTAGACCACAGACTCCAAGGCAGATTACAGCAAGCACTGAGCTCTGGCCAGGTGCCAACTTCTACCAGTAAGGCTGGAAATTTTTGTTAGCCACCCAAATAAGTCCTTAGCTTCCCTTTATAATATATGAATCCCCTTATACAGACAGTAACTTTATAATCCATACTCATTCTCAGGTTAGATCTGGTAAGCGAGTGTGGCATTGGTTGGAAGGAAGAGTCCCAGATCTGTGTCTGAGGAGGTCTTATGCCCTTGCCCTTATGTTCCAGTGTGTACATTGCACATAGAAATGGGATGGATGGGATGGTCCACTGGAAGATTGTACATTGTGGATGAGTTCTTGGTCCTGTTCATGTGCACTGTCCTGCTCTATGTCTCATGCCTCACTATTTTCTTTCTTTGTCCGTGTGTAAAATTCTATAAGGGCTTTTTTAAAGCAATGCAAAAGTTGCTCTGTGTGGTACTGGGCTGGTCTGAGCACCCTATAAACAGAGGGCTCTCTCTCTGCTGGATCAGCCTCTCCTTTGATGTCATTTCCCTCCTAGTTTATCCTTATCCCCTTTTGCATTCTCTCTAGTGTGCCTTTCACCTAGTCATTGTGTGTCCTTGCAGCTTTCACCTTAATTCTCCCAAGCTGTGTGCTTTGAGATTAATTCAACACAAATGCTGCTGGATGGCAAGTTAGCTCTTAGCCCTTCCCTCATTGCGTATTGCTGTGTTCACCCCAGATTTCTAAAGCTTCCCCAAACAAACTGTCTCATTTCTGCAGATTCTCTACTTCACAAATAACATGCCGTACACGCTTGGCTCTCAGGCCAGCCGGCTGAGTCTCGTTCAGAACCCTCCCACCACGGGGGATGCAACCATTAGACTAGACAACGTTCATCCTTCAGATGCTGGCACGTACATCTGTGAGGTGAACAACCCCCCAGACTTCTGTGGCAGTGGCTCAGGGCTCATACACTTCACAGTGCTGAGTAAGTCAATGAATGCTACTAAGGGTCCAACCTTGCTTGTCAGGGAGCTACCACTAAAAGGGAATCCTCTCAGAGGTCCTGAGGAGGTCCTGTGAGGCTGATCCCTGAAAGTTCATGCTTGTTAGGGCTGGGAGACAGTGACATTTTGATCTGCTCCTGTCACTTTTGAGTCCTCAAAATTTCTGCTGGAGCCCAAAGGAAACACTCTCACTGCTTATTGCCCCATTAGTGGGTACCCCCTCCCAGCCTCATTCTAGCACAGAGGCTGGGCAAGGCACAGGAGCAGAAAGGTACTGAAGTATGGGGAGCAAACAAAAGGAGGCATGTGAAAGCATGGCTCTCCCTCTCCATCCCAGCCCCCACCCCTGCCATTATGCCCCTAGGGCATCCCCTCCCCTGTGGTATGATAGGCAAGACTTCACCATGCAGAAGGATCTGAAGTGGGAGGAGCAGGAGAGGATGGTGTCTGGCTGGGATATCTCTTGAGCTTTCCCAAATCATTCACATTTGTGTGGTGCTTTGAGGTAGTGTGCCAAGAGTCACATAAAGGCCTAAGCAGATGGCAGAGAAGGGGTGAAGCATATTGTGAGTGGAAGAACAAGTAGAGGTAACATGGCTGAACACAGGGATAAAGAAAGTGTCAGTAGTGGGATGGCAAAGTGACTGCAAAGCTTTCCAGTGATGGCTATGCCAGGGGCCCAGCCACATGTGTAGTTTTACCTATATAGTCTCCTACTGCATCAATCTCATTTTCTCTCCCGATTCCCCTACAGTGCCTCCCTCTACCCCTGTTTGTAAAGGGACTGAATATGCTTCTGTTGGGGCTGATGCCACTCTGACCTGCAACTCTGCCGAGGGTATACCCACTCCAGTTTATGCCTGGTCACACACTGGTTCCAAGACACCATTGCCACTGGCCAACATGGTACAAGGTATGTGGCGAGTGGCACTCATTAAAGACCCTTTATCTTTTAGAGGCACAAACACAAACCTACCAGGCTGGATTGGGTCAACCCAGAATTCTGGCTTCAGCTGAGATATAAGCCTGATGCTAGAGAGAAGGGTAAAAAAAAATACCCAGCCAAGTGTACAGAGCTTCTTAGGGTTGGGAACGATAAGTTTACATCTGAAACATGCAGATGATCTCCTTCCCCTCCCCACCTTATCCTGGCTAACTCCAGAAGATCAACACTGGGAATAACTAGGCCATCATAAAACACACAGCTAAATTCACTCTCCTCCACTGGTGTGAATTACACAGGTTCCTGGGGCCAAATGCTGTCTGGCTTAAGTCCCTATAACTCCCATAAAACTCTCCAGAGCAAAAGGAACATTTCAGAAATTAAGGAAAAACATCAGATTCTAGTCCCACCAACTGTTTCTCATGGGTATCACAAGATATGAAGTTACAGGTGCTGTTAATCAGAAGGTATTTATTAAGGAAATAGCAGCCAGCTACAGACACAAAGAGGTATCTACATAGTTTGATTTTCATTTTGTCTTATTTACCAGGAACAACAGACTATCTAGAATGCTATACAGCATGCAAAGACATCTAAGAGCTAAATGCCATACTGCAGGAAAGCACATTTCATCTTACATAATTCCAGAAAATACAAGGGATTTCTTGTAATTAAAGTATTGGCACGAGGAACGGTGTTGGTTATTATGGGCAGGTTTTCAGGATCAGACCCTGAGGGTAAGTCTGCACCACAGCAGCAGAATCCTCAGTCATGCTGCTAGGGAAATAAGCCATACCCATCCGCTCCTGCCCATCAGTCAACACTGGACAGGAGGCAGTGGGGACATCCTAGCAGTGCCTGCAGTACCACACTTGAGGTGCTGAGGTTGCCTTAGAGCATCCCAAGATGTTTCTTTTGAGCATGCCCAAAATCCAGGTCTCATCTCTGGGGTTGAGAGAGTGGGAGGGCAAGGCTATTGCCTTGGAAATGTTACTGAATGACTTTCAGCCCTAACTCGTATAAATATATTTCCACTTTTTAAATGCCATTGTAATTTCATTTGCCTGCAATAGACTCTGCCTGTAGATCAGTTCCAGGGCAACCTTATTTATTTAAGCATCTGTTCATGCCTTGATAGAGGAAGATGAGGAGTTGCTATGAAGTTTCAGTTCTCAGCTAGTCCAGTTCTTACTACATGGAAGATATTTTAGCAAAGGACAGAATGACTGCTCTGAAACTTCATAGCAACTCCTCATCTTCCTCTACCAAGGCATGAACAGATGCTTAAATAAATAAGGTTACCCTGGAACTGATCTACAAGCAGAGCCTATTGCTGGCAAATGAAATTACAATGGCATTTAAAAAGTGGAAAAGTGCCCATATGGCGACATTGCTACTGCGCCATGCTTTAGTACTACCTTTTGGAAGTACTAGAGCATGGTACAGTAACAGCCCATACTGCACTGTACACTGGGTGCACGGTTATCTTTAGCAGCTACCTTGCTGTGGTAGCGTGCTGCACTGAGGGAGCACACTGCTACAGTGAAGTAGCTGCTGGTCATGTGTAGATGCATCTAGTTGCTATATTGCCATAGGCATGTAGACATGTCCTATCTGACAGACCATTTGGGGTCATATTGGCTCTGAATTTTCTTGAAGGCTTGTGTTCATCTCTGGACAAGGTCATCAGGGACATTTGGACCTACCTCTGCAACAGCCACAGTGTGATTAGCCTACTAGAACTCACCTCATCAAGTCCATGCCAAAATGCCTGTGGGCATTGCTTCTGCTCTTATGTTCTCTGTCTGGATACTCAACAGACCTGAAGTGCTTTAACCAAAACAGAATATTAGCGTCAGTATTTAGCCTCTTTCTCACTGGTAACAAGCTTCATGACTGAAGAGAAAATTATTGATGCTAAGGGCTAATTCCTTTCCAGCCTTTGCAGCCTTATGCCAGAACATTGAGCCCTGAGGCCTGAAAGCACATGCCTTATTTAGGCTGATGTTTAGACCAAGTCTCTTTCTCCAACAGGCTTTCTCTCAGGCTAGCACATGTGACCATGTCTCCTTCCACTGGCCAGCTGTAGTGAAGGGAGTAGCTTGCTGCTTGCTCACAGGAGTTGGAGTTTTCCTCTGGTATCTGTGACAGGGACATCTGCCCAGGGGGAGGGGAATTAGAGTGTCCATAGCCATGGTTCCTCCTGTTGCAACTTTTGCCCTCTTTTACACAACCCAGGGCTTACAGATCCCTTCTCTATAGAGTAAGCTGCTGGCATGACCACCCTGCTCAGAGGCCCAACTGAGCCCACACCACCTGATTGCACAACAGGAAAGGGAACTTTCTCTGGCATTACAAGGGTGCTAACAGAAGTGATATTTGTCACATAATCAGCCCCCTGAAAGTGTTCAACAGCCATGTCCTGACAAGTCCATAGCTACAGAGTGCTTTCAAAGTGCCCAACCATATGAAAAATGAACCCTGATAACATAAGGGTCCAAATGAAGATGCCCCAAAGTGGGAAGGGAGCCTGCCTGGGAGCAAGGCTGGGCCCCAAGCCCCATCCTGAAGCACCGGAGCTGGGGGGACAGGGTGGGGCTCAGGGAGAGAGGCTGCAGTCATCCAGCTGGCTCCAAAGTGGAATTTGATTTAACCCACCCCACCAGGCTCAACAGAGAATAGCTGTTAGGTTGAGGTGGTCACTGTAACTCGTGGTGCTTCCTGTAGAGCACCATGAGTTACAGTAGGGAGCTGCATATCTGTCAGGACCCTAAGGATTATTTTGTTGTTTTCCTCCTTAAAAGATGAAAAAACAGGGACGCTGATGCTGACCAACCTCTCGCTGGCCTTTTCGGGGACCTACCAGTGTGTTGCCTCCAACGAGTTTGGCCATGCCAGCTGCCAAGTGACCATCAACGTGACTGGTAACATGATCTGTGTTTATTTCAGCCTCTTTGGATCTAGGTACAGCTTCTGCCTACAAGGTGCTTTCTCCACCCCTTTTCTGAAGGTGTTTTCATAGATTCATAGACATTAGGGCTGGAAGGGACCTCGGAAGATCATCAAGTCCCCCCCAGAGCCTGCACTTTTCCAGGCTGAAGAGTCCCATGGTTGTCAGCCTCTCATCATAAGGCCTGTTCTCCTGCCCTCTGATCATGCGCATGGCTCTCCTCTGGACTCTGTCAAGCTTCTCCACATCCTTTTTAAATTGTGGAGCCCAGAACTGGATGCAGTACTCCAGCTGTGGCCTCACCAAGGCCTAGTAAAGCGGGAGGATGACATCCTGGAATTTGCTTGAGAAACATCTATGGATACAAGTCAGAGTTTTGCTCACTTTACCAGCTGCAACATCGCATTGGTGGCTCATATTCATCTTGTGGTCAATCATGACCTCCAAGTCCCATTCAGCTGTGGTGCTAGCAACCGTAGCACTGCTGAGCCTATAAGCGTGCTGTGGGGTTTTTTTCTCAAGGTGGAGTACCTTACATTTTTCGGTGTTGAACACCATCAGGTTTTCATCTGCCCATTTTATGAGCCTATCTAGGTTGGCCTGGATCATCATCCATCCTGTCCTCAGGCGTGGACGCTTTACCCCAAAGTTTGGTGTCTTTGGCGAACTTGGCCAGTCCACTTCTGACACCAATGTCCACATCATTAATAAAGATGTTAAAGAGTATAGGCCCAAGGACGGAGCCTTCGGGGACCCCACTGGTCATGGCGCACCACAATGATTTACTTCTGTCGACTACCACTCTCTGAGTCCGACCTCAGAGCCAATTCCCCAGCCATTGGACTGTGATATAGCCGAGGCCGTGGTTGGCCAATTTTTCCATGAGATAATCATTTCATAGACATCAGGGCTGGGAGGGACCTCGGAAGATCATCAAGTCCAGCCCTTCGATCTGGTGTCATGGGACACCAGATCGAAGGCTTCTTTTAAATCAAGATATATGACATCAATCTCTTCTCCCTTGTCCAGGTAAAATATGTTGCCTGGTCACAGAAGGAGATGAGATTGGTCAGGCAAGACCTACCTGCAGCAAACCCATGCTCGCTATCCTTCAGGATGTTGCCATCAGCCAGTTTGTCAAGAATGGTCCCTTTGATAATTGTTTCCAAGATCTTCCCCAGGATAGAGGTCTGGCTGATGGGCCTGTAGTTCCCCGGATCTACTTTCCTCCCTTTCTTGAAGATAGGCACCACATTGGCCTTCTTCCAATCTTTGGGCACTTCACCTGAGGGCCACGAGTTTTTGTAGATCCGTGCCAGTGGCTGAGCTATGATGCCTCCCAGCACCTTAAGTACCCTTGGGTGTAATCTGTCTGGGCCAGCTGACTTGAAGGTGTCCAGCCTCTTAAGGTGTTCCTTCATATGGTCTACATTGATGAAGGGTAACAATTCTCCCTCACCCTGACCGTCCCATACCATATTGAGCAGGGCTGTCCCTTGGGATTGGTGAAAAACTGATGCAAAAAACCCATTAAGCAGGTTGGCTTTTTCCTGGGCATTTTGCTAAGGCCTCCTTGCTTACATCAGTCCTCACAGGGGATCAGCAGATTAGAGTACTGATAGATTATGCACTGTTGGAAGAGGAGGGGTAACATGGGACCAGCACTACCTATAAAGTCCTGGAAGGAGGCAGAGATAAAATTGAATGGTTTGGATGTACAGGGAACCAGTTAAGAGCTTCTGCCCTTCAGCCCTGTCCCCTCAAAGCTAGCAAGTTGCCTATGGTAGCCAGGCTGTTACAGAGGAAGGCAGTACCTGGAAGTGGGGCAGAAGCCACAGACTTCTGTGCATAGTTTAAAGTCTGTGCAGCTCTCAAGATGGCAAAGGGCTGTGGGGCTCAGTTGTACCCACCCACTCAGTTCTTCCATTGGGAAAGCAAGTTTTAAGCCAGGGACAAGCGATTATTTTGGGCGGAGGGCTGCTTACTGAGTTTTGGCAAGCCATCGAGGGCCGCATGACAGGCAGCCAGGGACAGATAAATATTAATTTTCTAAATTTTTTAAGGGTCCCATGGGCCAGATAGACTGGCATGGTGGGCTGCATCTGGCCCGCGGGCCGCATTTTGCCCACCCATGTTCTAAGCCATGATGGAGTGACAGGTGCAAACCTCCTAGTCCAGACAGTGCCTGTACATGAGCAGGGAGGCTGCTCCGACACACTGTAATTATAGCATGTCAGAGCAGACTCGATTAGGCTGAACATGACTCAGCTGATTAATCAAGTTTGCTGGACCATGGTAATTACTGTGCTCCAGCAGCCTCCTGCATCTGGGGTATCAGCGTGCCTGCGGTTAAAAATGGCAGCAAGCGAACAAGCTTTAGTTCCAGTGTCCCTGTCACCATTTTTAAGGGCAGGGATGCTGATACATGAAATGCTGCCACTCTTTAATTACAGCGGCTCTCAGGGCTGCTTTAATTAAAGCACCATCCCCTACCCTCACACCTGGAGTATGTGTAAAAGTGCCCAATTTTAGGAAAGGGGATGATGTGACCCATAATATTTTAAGAAGGTTTTCCTGTATTGGCCTTTATTTAATGCCAGGAGTAACATATACATAATTGACCAAGGTCAATCAAACAGACTCTTTTGTTGTGTCAGTCTTATAGACATTAACCTGGAAAATTTGGGGGCAAATTAAAAGTTGCAGAATATCTGGGCTCTTACAAGAATGCGCAGGTTAGCCTGGAGAGCTGCTAAACAAAAGGAAATGTTGCCTTCTCTGAGAATGTCACTCCTGGCTTGCTCCCTATGAATAGCTAGTAACTGTGTCATGAGTCTGACAGAGAATTGAAGCTGACCCCAAACCATCATGTATATAGACATATTCTATTTTAGGCTGGCCATTAAAACACACTATAATGGAGGGGGTTGTAGCTCAATGGGAGATTTATTTAAAGCTGCTAGATTTTTGAGGCAGCTTTTCACCATGGCAACACATTAATATTACCCTGTGGAAGGTGAAGGTAAAGGACCAAATCCACTCTAGAAAGCTTTTACAGTCTGATCATGCCTAGGGCTTCCCAGGGGCTTCCATTAAAATGCTTGAGAATTTCCTGCTCCGACCACCAGAGGTAGTAGTGAGTGGCTGCCTCCAGCTAGTGGTCAGGGGTCTGTGCTGGTGTTCAGCACCTCCTCCAATAAGCCCCTGGAAGGGACTCTTTACAGCTGCTGTCCTATTGCCATCTCCTCCTCCTCCTGATGTCTGCCTCCTTCACAGTGATGATACCTGGTCATGTCAAAATAACCTTTGGCTTTTTTCTGGCTAAGTCTTGTGTTGTTGTCCTTTGAGGGCAAAGACGAGCGCATCAGAGGGGGGGATGGGTGGGGGGAGAAGAGAGAAAAGGAAAAAAAAGGAAAACGGAGAAAAGAGAGAGAGGAAGGGGAAAGGAGGGGGTGGGGAACGGAGGTTAGGTTGCGTGAGTATGTAGGTGACTTGTAAGCCTGATCTTTGCCTTGAACAATCTGCTGCAGCAGGGGCAGGAAAGTGATGAGGACTGGGTACGACAGGTTTTCATTCTCCTAGCCATGCATTTCCTCATTGCTTCTGCCTGCGTTGCTGTTTGAAGGCCAGTGCTGTGTTCTGGATGGCATACTCCATTTGACAGTTCATCGTAGAAGATTTTCTCCACCAGGCAAGTGCTGGGCATTCTGGAGAGGTGGCCGCCAGTTTCAGTAGAGTGTGAACACTGGGAAAGCTGATCTTCTGAGCACCTCGGTGTCTGGAATCTTGTCCTGCCACTTGATCTTTAGTACCTTTCACAGGCAGCACAGGTGGAAGTGGTTTAGTTTCTTGACATGACGCTGGTAGACGGTACAGGTTTCTCAGGCGTAGAGGAGACTCAGGAGAATGATGGCTTTGTATACCTTCAATTTTGTCGACATTCTGATGCCTCTGTGGTCCCAGACCGACTTATAGAGTCTGCCGAAGGCCACACTAGCTTTTGCTAGTCTCGCATTGACTTCATCATCGATGTGGACAGCACAGGAGAGCATGCTGCCTAGATAGACAAACTTGTCAACCATTGACAGTTGTTGGCCTTTACCTGAGGCATATGGTTCCTGGGGTGTTGTGCCAGGCACAGGTTGAAACATCACTTAAGTCTTCTTCGTGTTAATAGTGAGTCTGAAGTTGTTGCAAGCTGATGGGAATAGATCCATGGACCGTTGCACGTCAGCCTGTGAGCCTGCGGATAACACACAGTCATCAGCGAAGAGGAAGTTGTGAAGCGTGGCTGTCTGGACTTTGGAGCTCACTTGGAGCTCCAAAGTCTTCATAGGTTGAAGATGTCTCAATCAAAATGGTACCTGATCTTCATACCAAGGTCATTGCCTTGGAAGCCATCCAACAGCATGGCAGAGAATACCATGAGAGAATACCATGCTGAAGAGGGTAGGTGTGAGCACACAACCCTGCATGACACATTTGTAACTGGAAAGGAGTCAGAGCATTTGCTATTCGCAAGAACACATGCCATTATGCTGTCATGGCGCTGTTGAACCATATTGATGAATTTTCCGGGGCATCCATACTTCTTCTTGGGCTATGTCTTAGGGCCTCCTCAACTGCCTTGTTCTCTCACCTGCTTTTGTGCCATTGATTACTTCCCCCTCCAATTCTTTACCCGTCCTTGGCTTTTATACCATTTTGCTATTTCTCTTCCTACCACTCTGGCTGTCCATACTCCCTGAGGCTCCTGCCATAACCATGCCTGGCTGTTATGCCCTGCTTGTTCTGGTTGCAGCATGTGGACAATAACCATACAGGGGCATTGTCAATAGGAGTACTGATGCTGCCATAATACTTCACCTGCAACTGCAAACACGGGCATGATAGAACTGAACTTTGATGTACAAACTCCAATACAAGTTTGAGCAGCAGATAATCTCAGTTCCTGTCAGGCCTGTCCCAGAAGTAGCTCATTGCCATTCCTTTGTCAAAAGGAGTGAGCATGGATACCTGATCTGTGCCCAGAGAAGAAGAGACAAAATGTAGGTTCCAAACCAAACAAAAGCCCAGACTGGCTGCCAGGTAGGGACAAAAGCAGAGGTCTCCTGAGCTGCACTGTCCCAAATGCACAAGACAAACAGGAACCAGCAAGACCATCAGCATCTAGAGATGGTTTTCTGTTTGCTAAAAATGGTAGTCTGTCTCAGGCATGCATACTGTACCCTGCTGTCTCCTAACTGGAGGACAGGCAAAAGGTAGAGAAACATGTATGTACTTCTTGCCCAGTTCTCTCTTCTATTTTGTGTGCTCTATCTATTCTAATCCTTGATCTCCTGTCTCAGAGCTGATTCTTCTCCAGCTCAGACCCTCTCCATGGGTCTTTGGTACCATCTAGTGGCTCATACTCAGTCTACTTCTCTAATTCTCTACAATCCAAGCTATTGTGCAGGGTTCCCTGGGAACTCTCTCTGATCTGCCTCTCCAGGAAATCTGCATCTGTTTATGTACTGTGCAGTCTGGCTGCCATCCCATGGCTGCTCTACAGCATGTTCCCAGGTAGCACAGGACTTGTCTGCACTGTCTCTGTGCTGAAAGCATACTGCTGGGAAGCACATCTCACCCACTTGTTCCACCTCGGCATGCACCAAAGTATAGGCATTAGGTGGTAGACCCAGCACCTCTCTTGGGCTCCCAATCTTGGGCACACTTCTCAGCACACACTCAGAGTAGCTGTAACACAACTGCCTTGTTTCCTGGACTTGGCCCGTGCTGAGCAGGAGTGAGGGGGTAGATGTGCTTTTCAGTGGTCCCAGGTCCAGCATAGAGAAATGTCCATAGCCCCTAGTTGAGCATGGGCACCCCTGACCAGGAATCTCTCCAGTTAGCAGCATGCATTTTTCTTGGGCAGTCTTGTCTCCAACACCACCTTTTCAGGCAGGGCGGGGGCGCAGTCTGGGGGGGCAGTCTGAGGCCAGGTAGTCACGTCATGTAAGCTGGTGTGGCTCCACTGAAGTCAGCGTAGCTGATTTATACTGACTGAGGTTCTGGCCAGGATTTGGGGCTCTGTCCAAG
>NW_005842725.1:628440-640063 GCF_000455745.1 Alligator sinensis | reverse complement strand
TGATAGCTAGGTGAATCCAGGCTCAGAAGGTGCTAGTGCTGCAGATCCTTCTGACCTGGGGATCCCCGTCTGCTGTCCGCTTCCATCTAAGGAGTGTGCTGCAGGTTTTGCTTCTAACTCCCTCCTCCACTAATTTCTTCCTGTTTCTTCATTTGGCACATGGCTCCCACTTGGGTCAGGCTCCCTGTTTTAATTAGTTCTCATCCACTGACAGCTCCCCTGTTAGCTGGCTTCACAGCTTGACTACATGACTAAAAGGAGAACTTGATAGCCATCTGCATGTGTTTGAAGGGTGTAAATATCAAGGCTTCATAGGAATTATGGGGGGGGGGGGGGGGGAGGGAGAGAGAACAAAGCTACAGAACTAGAAGCAAGGGAATACATTTAAGGAAAGGGAAATTTCAGGTGTGAATATCCATCTCAATGAGAAAGAGAGTGCTTGATTATAGAAGCTTCTACTTAGCAAGGGTGGGTAGCTGCTTCACAGGAACCTTTAACTCAAAGGACAGGATATTCAGAAATGCCCCTACATGATTTAATAGGTCTTTTCTTGCTCCAGGTTCAGTGACTGACCATCTGCTAAAATAGAACTCATACATCACACAAAATAGGTCTCATGAGAGAGACCCTGAGCAAAAGGGATGGGGTACAGCAGGTAACTACCACAGCATGACTGTCTAGTACAAGAGGTCCGCTGTCGGCTGGCAGAGTCACTGGGACCACTGAGGGCAGAGCTGGGAGGCTTTGAGTTCTAATCTTGGCTCTGACTCGCTGCATGGCCTCAGCCAGCTCTTTCATGGGGAAAAGCTACCACTTTCTTACCTTTAACTTCATCAGGCATTCGCATGTCATTAATTCCTTTGGCTTCCTTTACCAGTCACCTGCCCTTTTTACCAGTAACTTATAATCATTGCCACCCACTTCCCTTCTTTTCTATCCTTAGGATAGCATTACCATTATTATTATCTTATGTTTTATTGCTTCTTCCACATCTCCTTTGAGCCAGAATGGCTTCTTGCCCAGAATGACTTTTATTGTATCTGTGAAATACTAGATTTCAGGTATTCAGTGGTCGTGTCTATACGTGTATTAATGTGCTGTTGTTACTGCACCTTTAGTACCTCTAATATGAGGTACTAATTAAATGTGTGGTGACTGGTGTGCAGTAGCACCAGTACACGGTCTTTTTATGGCACTTAGTGTGCAGTAGACTAATTCTACTGCGCATTAGCCCACTAGCCTGGCTTTTGCCATAACGCGCTAATGCACATTAGAATTAGTCTTCTGAGCATTAAGCATCCAGTGTAGACATGCCCCATCAGATGTCCATAGACCATTTCCAGCTTTCCTTTGACAATTCCCACTTTAAATTGGCACTACTGGTTGGTTAGGCCAACAACTACTTTAAGCTTTGGAATATTAGCCCTTTTATTGTTTAGAATTTCAAACATGCAGCGGTTGGTTGATGCCATATTTGGTTTGTACAAAGGAAATGTAACTGGATCACAAGCATTGGTACCTAAGCAGCAGATGACTTCTAAGGCAGCAGTTAACTCGTTTTTGCCCATCAGAATTATCTCCAATATCGCTCATCTATGCTTATTCTAGAAATGCTAAGGATGTGTTGTTACTGTTCATATGCTACTTCCAGAAAACATTCCCCAGCTTGAAGTCATCCCACAAAATGCTGTTTTTCTTCCAGCACATTATTTACAGATACTTGAGAAGCAGCTTGTTCTGAGGCTTGATGGTCTGTAACCAACACCTCAATTTTACTTTTACTAGCTGAACTCTGATTCATCTGCCCAAAGAATCTGGCTTGTCTCTGATCCATAGACATCTGAAGTCCTGTGTTTCAGGATTGTCTATTATTCTGCCAATGGAAAGATTGCCTCTGACATGAAGTGCCACTGCCTCCCATGCTTTTTCTCATTCCGTCTTCACTGGATAAGTTGTAGCCATCAATTTTAGTGCCCCATTTATAGGACTTATCCCACTAAGTCCCAGTAATATCCACCATATGTTCCCTCTCATACATGTGTGTGTCTGACTCCTCTTGTTTCTTACCCAGCCTCCTAGGATTAATATACAAACAATTGAAAATGTGACCCTTATATGTTTCACTTGTTTTTGGATATATTGTGTGTGTCATTAAGGACAAATCTTGACTGCTAAAGAGTTAATTACAAAAATGTAGTTTAAGGGGGTGGAAAAGCCATAGTCTCCTGGTGAGCCAACCTCTGCCTATTGATTGAATTTGTTTCCAATAGGTACTGCAAAAGCTGGAGTGATCATGGGAGCTGTCATAGGAGTCCTCCTGGCCTTCTTCCTGTTCGCAGTGATTATTGTCTATTTGTTACAGTACAGAAAGAGGGACAAGAAGGATTCCCAATCCACTTACAACGGGAATGAAATAAGGTTAGAACCTCTGACACCACTTCACTGTCCACAGCTCTCACCTTACTAAATCAGGAGGGGCTCTAACACCCTGTGCATAAACCCATGCATATCAGAGCATAAATGATAAGTCTGGGGCATATGAAGGCAGATGCTTATTACTGAGCTGGCAAGACAGCATGCACACAGACTAGGGGAGAGCTTCAGATTTGGCTTGTGGGAGGTCTTGTGAAGGATTGGAGATGAATGTAGTGCTCATGGAAGGTACTAGGGAAGCAGCCCTGGAGGCTGGAATCCATCAGCCACAAGGCAGGCCCAGCCCGGGGAGCATCAATGCAAACTTCCTCATTCCCTCCTCCCTGACCGGGTCCCACATGTGGCAGAGAGGGGAGCAGCCTAGGCAGTGCTTAGCTTCTTTTCTGATGGTGCTAGCAGAAGTTATCAATTCCATGGGGATGGCTCCATGGTGCCCTCAGGGCACTGAACTGGGCACTGGCTACTAACCTGCTAGCCCATTGGGTCACTACTGACACAGCTGAGATTTCACCTGTAACTTAGCAGGGAAAGGCTCTGGCTCCAGCTAACAGAGCCCACCTGTTCTAATCCTGCTCCCGGGCGCCTGTGCCTATTGGGCAAGAGCTCATCTTGGGGTGGCAAGTGCAGCTGATCAAGCTTTCAGATTCCTAGCTTGGCTGTTTTTGATACCAGCTCTGACCACTGTAGCCACAGTTCTTTGAGGACTGGGTTGGCCCTGTGTGCATAACATGCCTTCTAGGTCCAGGGTATACAGTCCAAAGAGCACAGCCCTGTGTGCCTGGCATTAGAGCCCAAAAAGACTGTGGGCTGGAGAGAGCTGGAATATGAATGTCTTGCCAGTCTGCTGCTTTGTTGTTACCTCTTATTCTTGTTGCTCTGCGGCTGATCCAATGGACATCATTGTAGCCAGAGGAGAAAGTGAGTGGCTGGTTAGACTTGTAGCAAACAGAACGAACAACCAAACACTGAGAGAGAGTCAGAGAGTGCCCAGCATGGGCGACTGGTCCCCCCCCCGGCCACCCCAGCCAATCCGCAAGTGGCTTCCGGGTGAGCGCAGTCAGCTGTGAGGGGACCACGTCTCCTGGCGCCCCCGCTCCCCAGCCGGCGCTCTCGGGGGGGCACCAGCACTCTCACCTGCCCCCACTTGCCTGGGAACGCTGGCTGTCAGGGGGTCTGCTGGCAAAAAACGCTGGCTGTCAGGGAAGGGTGCTGTGCTGGTGAGTGTTCAGGGGAAGACTGCAATGCCAGAGGCACTCAGTAGCCTGCTACTATGGCCAACATATTCACAGCTGAATGGTGCAAATTTAGAGCAGCGTGCACAGAGGCAGCGTTGTTCAGGGAGCTCGTTGTGTGGGACTGCTGGTACTGCAGATAGACTGGGGCATGTTCACTGTGATGAGACCTCCAGTGGGTGGGAGCTGCAAGCAGAGGGACATGGCTGAGTGGTGCTGAATCCAGCTTTACAGACTGTCTTTGCTAGTGATACACTAGTGCTCTGTCCTGCATGTCCCCAGAACCCTTAAACATGGAAGGGAGAGAGGATAATGCAGAAGGGCTTGAGGAGGCTGGCGTTACCAGTAGGAGCGGACATGAGCAGTCTTGGGAATATGCAGTCAGCATTAGGTCTGCTGATGCTTTATGCCAGCTGAAGTCCCAAGCCTACATTACTGATTGATTTTTTCTTCTGTGAAAGTGAGGATGCCACTGCCCCAGGGATCACGGAAACCTCCTTGCAGAGGAGAGAGAGCGACCCTGGAAACCACTTCCTGGAACGGCCGTCGTCACAGGCAGAGTCCATGAGCACCACCAAGTCCAGACTCAACATCGTTGTCTGAGGCAGGGATGGGCTTGCTTCTGCTCTGTTCAGGAACTGCTGCTGTTTTTGATATATTACATTCTTTCTTGTTATTAATTAAGTTTTTTATTGTGGCAGATTTGCAGCAGAAGGAGGTTTTACCCACTTCAAGGAACCTTTCCTTTGTGACCTCCAGTCTGCCTAGGCAGCACTTCCCACATTGGATGTGTTGTTTGTTTTGTAGTATTTCCTCCAACATTTCATCATAACCATTTAATACGAAAAGCCGTGTTCTCTGATTGGCTGACATAAAGGGCTTATTAACCATTCAGGATGCAGGGGTTTCCGTAGTTATTATTTGGCTATTTCCCCACAAATGCATTGAGAGTGTATATGTCTCTTGATGCTGTTGCCTTCTGCTCTGCCTGGCCCCAGGACTCAGACCTACCAAGATGTGTGCCCGCAACTAAAACGCACCTCAGTGTAGCTGGAGCAGAAACCAGAAGGAGATGGGGAAATACCAGATAGAAAAGAAAGTGGAGCTAATGGGGAGCCATGAGGGTCACTGCTCTGCTCTTTAACTGAGGTCTTGCACACATGCTGGGGCCTGTATCCATCCAAACCAACTGCTTCCTTGGGCAGGGCTGTGCTGTGGACCATCACTTCAGAGGTTTCTGCTTTTTTCCTCGCAGGCTTGGACCTGTAACCTGGCAGAGGTGGGGCATCTCCTGGAGCCATGTTGTCAGGACATCCAGACCAAAATGGTTCTCTGGAGCCCTGGGAGCTCTAGCCAGGGCTGTAGTCCCACCGTACTGCATCGGGGGTTGATGCACGTGATAGACTACTCTGTTCTACTCCAGCTCTTCCCTGTGCCCCCCACAGGTCTCCCTTGACTGAACACAGAGCCTGCCCCAGGACCTAACAAAAGGTATAGAAAACACTTCTTGATGGGTTGAGACATCAAAGCATGACCTGAAAACTTGCATATACACTAGCAAAGTCTCACTTTGCTCAGCTTTGTACCACACAGCAAACACCAGCACTACCCAGAGCAGCTATTCTGTACCTTGCTGCCTTGCTGAGCTGTAAGGGGGAGAATGGCCTGCCAGAGATGGGAGGAAGCAGGGAGCAAGGGGGCTTTAGTTCCTTAAACAGCTTTTGTTCCAGTGGTGACCCAGGCCCAGTGCTGGTCTGTCATCCACACAACATTTGTGCATTGAACAGGACAGTTCAGGGCAGTGAGGACAGCTAGCATGGCTTCCTAGGCTCCATGTTTGTGCCCTGGATGAGCAGACCTCCACCCTTAGCTAAGCTAGGGTCTAAATAATGGGCCCAGGCCTCCAAGAGAAGCCCAAGGTACTGCAGGGAGTATGGCTGTGCTGGTAACCTATTCAATGCTTTGCTGCTGACTTGCTGTGTGGGCTGGGCAAGGCTCGCCCCTTGTGTGCCCCCAGCTGTACTCGGCTCTGGGACCCTGAAAGGAAGGGCTCCAGTGTCAAAGAGAGCATCTAGGAGAGGCAGGGACATGGTTCTTTAGCAGCTTTCCACTCTAATCTAGCACTGTCTCAGCACTGGGTTACAGAAGCTATGCGACTCCTCAAACAGCCGTGGCTTTCCTTAGTGTCCGGGCCCATTCCAGCATGGGGACTTTGGGCTCCTGCAGCTTCACAAACACCTGCAGCCTTGACTCAGCTGTGAGTTGAAGAAGACTGCTTTCTGGCTTCTGGGGTCCCTGCACCACTGTTATCATAGTGGGAGGGAGATCTCCATGCAGGGAGTGGGAGCAAGCCAGCACTGGGGAGCATTAGTTCTCATCCCAGATGGGTAAGGTTCATGGTGAGATGATCCTTTCTGGTAGGGCAAAGAATCAAAGTTGGAGCTCTTCTGCACTGGTGTGAGGTGGTCCCCTGAGAGGGGTGTGTGCATGGGTCAGAGGCTCTCCAGGCACGAGAATAAACAGGCTTTCGGGGCTCATATCAACATTCCTTTATTAACATTCCAACTTTTCCAGAGAAATCACATGCAAACCAAAAAGTACTATAGAAAAAAACACTCGGCACCAGCTCCTTCCAGCTGTGCCGATGCAGGGGCAGCATGCATGTGGAGCAGGGGCTCTGGTGCAAGCTGAGGCAGGAGGGGCACACAGCTGGGGCATGGTAAAGAGGCATGGGGATTTCCATACTTTGCTGCTCTGCTCCCTTTTGTGTGTCACCAGAAAGGAGGCTGAATGTATTCTCCCTCTGTACACCCCAGGAATCAAGGTTTTCCAGAGGTACAGCATTGTTGAGGTCAGGCTGGGGTGCAGGCCTGACTGCGATCTCTGACTCGGGATAACAAGCAGCAGGAGCCTGGCTGTTCTCCAGCCATTAGTAGAATAGAGGTTTTCTTCCAGCCCAAACATGAAATGGGCTCAGAGGACAACAGCACCTCAGCCTGGGGGACAGTTGGGCAAGGCATGGTGCTGAGTTTGGGACTGTTAACTGGGCTAGTACACTGAGTGCAAGGAAGAAACCAACATGCAGCATGCATGGGAGGGCTGTGCTGAAACCATGGTGCAGCTGAGGCTCTGAGCAGTCCACCTCCCAGATCAAGAGAGGAGTCTGCCCTGCCAAGCTGGTGCAACTGTGTCCTGCCCTTTGGAGAGCTCAGACCCTGCTCAGAGCAGGGACCAAGGGTGGGGAACATACATAGTGTAAGAGCCAGAGGCATAACAGAGCAGCTGAGCACCCAGGGCAGCAGTGATGCATGGAGGCTGCGGCAACTTCTGGCTGTCAGTGCTGCTAGTGCAGTTGCAACAGCAGCTATTATGCTTCTGTCCCCTCTGCCTCAAAATAAGCATCTGGTGCTGCTTCCCCAGTCACCCTGCCCTAGTTACGCTACTGGCAAGAGCATCAGGGGAGGAGAGGGATGCATAGACAATCAAGGTGAGAGATGGGGGAGAGGGCAGGGTCTATGCTCTGTAGGAGGCAGGAAGTGCTAATCCCCAGGCTGAGAAGTGGAGATGGCACAAACTCAAAGGAGCGTCCTGGGGAGGCCAGAGCAGCACATCCTTGGGAACAAACATGAGGAAGCGAGACTGATTCTTCTGAAAGCTGATGGGGCGCTGGGGGAGTCAGGAACATGGCTGGGCGTCATCTTCTCTGCAAAGGGGATGCTCCATCTGTCACTTCTCAGCCACTGCAGGCAAAAACAGAGTGAGAGCCAGAGCTACCTCCCTGCCTTCACCCCTCCTTCCCCTCAGTCCCCTCCCTGCCGAGACAGGGCAGTCCCACCTGTGCTGCCTGTCCAAGGCAGAGAGCTGGCAGCTTGCAGGAAAAGGAGTGTAGGCTGGAGTGTGACCAGCCTGAGGCACCTTCCCTTTCCTTGACCAGGCACTGTACTGAAACAGTGCAGGCTTCCCTGGGCTGGAGGGCATGGCAGAGTGGGGCTGGCATGGGGGGAGCACAGCACAGGACAGTGATCAGTGTCCACTCCAGGGCCAAATAGATCCCACCAGACAGAGACTCTTTGCCCCACATCAACCCCTCCCCCCTCCAGCAAAGGAGAGACCTGCCCTGGGCCAAGGGGTTTGCAGAGCCAAGCCAAGGGGGTTGCAGAGCTCTACAGCCCTCCCTGGAAGATGGGTGCAAAGGGTCACAGCCCCAACACCCCTGTCCCAGGCAGAGCCATGGCAGGGCATCACTCTTGCTCCCTCCTGAAGGCCCTGTGCCTTTCTTTCCCCAAAGGATTCTGGGAATCTTCCCCACCTCTAATGTGAGTGCTGGTCCTGCACTGAAGAGATGCTGTATTCCATGATGGCAGTGATGGTCACACCCTGCCCCAGAGCCTGGCAACCTCATGCTAATTAACAACAAAGAGAGCCCCTTGCATTCTCCCACGCCCCAGGACATGCCTGAAAAAGCCCCCTGCAAGGGAAATCAATTGCAACTCTGAGCATAAGCACCCCAAATCCTCTCAGTGACCGGGGAAACAGCAGTGCCTGCCACACTAATGTCCCCATCATTTACATCATGCCATCATACATCATGCTCTGGAACAGCCTGCCACCGGACGTGGTTCAAGCGCCCACATTGAACACCTTCAAGAGCAAACTGGATGCTCATCTTGCTGGGATCCTATGAACCCGGCTGACTTCCTGCCCTTTGGGCGGGGGACTGGACTTGATGATCTTCCGAGGTCCCTTCCAGCCCTAATGTCTATGAAATCTATGAAAATTTCCAAGTGAAAAGACCCCAGCTTGACATAATGTCCCTTATTAAAGAACCCAGAGAAGAGGCAGGATAAAAGAGAAAGTGCCTCTCTGGGCTGTGTAGGTGGCATTTGCTCTGCACTCAGCATCCCCAGAGACGGGAACCAGGCCTGGAGCCGTCACCATTGGTAATCACAGCACATCCAGGCTGTTCACTTCTCTCCAACCACCCTAACAAATCTGTGCAGAAACTAACAAGATGACATTTGGTGAAGAATAATAAAGTCCCTTGGGACTAGCAGCGGTTCTTGCACAACTCTCGATTCCTCTTCAGAGAGAGCTGGAAGAAGATATGGGATCCACGGGGGTGGGGCACGGCTGGCAGGCCTCACCCATGAGCCTGAGTTTCTCCCCTTGCTCTCCTCTGCCTGCTTACACTTACTCCATCCTAATTTATTTTACATGGGGAGACCAGGCCCATCAGGCCTTTGTTCTGCAAACTCCCACCTGAGCCCATCCCTTAACTTGGGGGTCCTTGCTCACAGCGAATGCTGAAGTGCTGCAGAACCTCAGGGCAGGTAACACACAATCCTATGTAGCACAGGCTGCCCGAGAAACATAGGCATGTGATTCAAAGAAGGCAGGACCCAAAGCATGAAATGAACTGGAGCCAGAGAAGAAAAGAGGAAAGTAGAATGAACGAACAGGGGCCCAGAGTGAGACACTCATCAGTTCAGACAGCCACAGAGGAGCTGCAGAGCACACAGGCAGCCCCTGTCCAACCACTCTCCAGCCCCATTCAGTTGAGAACCTCCTTTAGGTTTGGGTCTTAGAAGCAGCTGCAGCTGACACACTGAGTCAGTCCAGCCTTTCAGTCTCACCCCACTGAAGACAGTGGACCTCCTGGGCCCACAGGTGAATGTTCCTCCAGAAGAGCAAGGGTGTGAGAGGACTTCAGGCAGAGAGAGCACAGAGGAGGTTCAATGAAGAACATCTCAGCAAATACAGCAAGAGGTTAGAGCAGGGGTGTAAAATTCATCTGGCTCTGTGGGCCACATGAATGGCATGGGACCAGTCCATGGGCCAGACGAACAGTACGTGGCTGGCCCCACCAATGGATTAGACCCACCGACCTTGCCTCCACACATGCCAGATCCAATGCACACTCTGGCTAGTCTGCAACTGTGATGCACCTGCTCCAGCTGATCATCTGGGCCCAATGCTGCATGAGGCACCTGCCCTGCACCAGTTGGGGTGGGTACCATGTGTGACTTACATCCTGGACTGGCCCTGTACAAGTGCCACATGCAAAATAGCCCTGGGCCAGCTGGAGTGGGTGCCACAGGCCCTTGATCTGACATGCTGGAGGGCCCCATCCAATTAATGTCTGACTGGCACTGTGCAGGTGCCACACGTGGTCACATGCTGGGCCAGTTTGGTACATGGTGCATGTGGCGTGAGTCAACTCAAGATCCAGGGTCAGCACCAGGCGACAGGCCCAGCCTGTGGGCCATAACTTCGACAGCCCTGGGTTAGGGTTCATGCACCTGAACTGTGTGAACAGCTCTGAGCAGGGATGAGAGCCTGCTGTGGGTGGGAGGAGGCAGCAAACCAGACAAGGGTCTGCATGAAGATAGCCCATTACTGAAGAGCAAGGAGGCAAGGGTTCCTGCCTGTGGCTAAGCAGTACTGCTGGGCTGACTTTGAGAATCAGGCTTTATAACTATCAATGCCTAAATGGCTGGCACTCTTCCCTCCAGCTTGTCATTGTCCCTGCAGGCATGAGATCCAAAGATACAGGTTTCAGTGGCTTAGCATTGCCCCAGGCATACTGTAGGTGCAGCTGCACACCATGTCACTGGTCTCAGCATGACTAACAAGGTCCGGTGGAGAGGTCTGTGAAGCTTTCATTGGTCCTGCTGTGCCCAGGCTGGTCACACAAGACAGACCCACGCATCAGCATGGGCAGCACCGTACTGGTTAGAACCAGCCAGCGCAGGGAATGGGAACCTGACCCGGTGCCCCATGTGCTGAGTTGTTACTGTTTGTCTCACTGAAGCTCTTCTGCTAGAACTGCCCCACTTTTTATACATAATGCAATTGTACCTAGTCATTTGGGGTAGAGTGGACATGAGGAAGAACTCTGCAACTTGGAAGCTGTCTGTCTCTCTATGGCCCAATGAATATTTAACTAGTTCCACACATGGGGCAGCTCCAACACGAGAGGTGGAGAGTGGGTCTCTTCATAAAAGCACCCAGAAGAGAATCACCCAGCCCTGCCGCAGCAACTGTAACCTGCCCTCTGCTCTGCAAGTGCTCTCATGCTGGGTAGAAGAGGCAGAATGGGGCTCTCCCCTTCTTTCTCTCTCCTAGTTTTTTGGGGAATTGCTCTGAGGGCCTCCAGTTTATTCTTCCTCAGAATGAACCCCCTGGCAAATCCTTAGCATTTTGTGCAGAGTTCAAATCTTGTTTTGGGTCAGCTGGCATAGAGCTGCTCTGGGCTGAGCCAGCTTGCCCTGTCCATCTCAGACTGAAGCACCCTAGGAACTCCTCACACTTAGCACAAATCCCCTGCAGAGACCTAGCCCGAGTAGGCCACCCACCCAAAGGGCTAGTGCAGCATCATGCATGGGTCCCACTGTTTGTGAATGGAGTGGAAATCCTACCAGGTCCATATGCAGGGAGACACAGATAAGACGGGAGTGTATTGAGCAAGGAGGTGGTGGCCAGTACTGAGATTTGTTGGGGGAGGGAGAGGGGGTTTGTGACTCAACAGTGTGGTTTTGTAGGGCTCCCACTGGGAAGGATTTGTTCCTCTTTTCAGCTCCTGCCACAGCGGCCTCCCCTGATTTTATAAGGGAACTTCTTAGCACGTAGGCGAGGGATGCAGCTGACAACACCAGCTCTTGTTCCTGATCACCTGAGAAGCCCACAGAGTGCCTTGATTTCAGCACCTCCCCACCCCCTCTCTGCACCTTAACTATGCCATGGGTCTGATTCTGGTCTCACCTATGAATCTATACTACAAATGAGGAAGCTGAGGCTCCCTGTTCTTAATAAGCAATTATCAGTGCCCCCTGCTGGCAACCCCCACCCAGTGCTATTGATCCCAGTGCACCTCTTTGCTCATTAGGACAGCAAGACACCTCCCTACAACCACAAAACAGCCCCACCAGAACAAGCTTCCCACAGTGCCCCTATCTTCA
>NW_005842725.1:626771-628428 GCF_000455745.1 Alligator sinensis | reverse complement strand
CTGACACCCATCCATGTATTCTTTGTGATTCCTAGTTGCATATTCTCTTTTCCTTGTTTGGATTTTAATCATTATTATCAATTCCAAGTCCCTCCACACCTGCATGACTCCAAACACGGACCCTTCATATGTACATTGCTTTATGCGCATGTATGCACACACACACACACACACACACACACACACACACACACACTTGCATAAATATGTGCCTGGACTCATGCACATGTGTATATAGCTATGTTCACATATACATGTTCATATATACACATGCAAAGATACATGCACGTGCACATGAGAAAAAAGCACACACATTCACAATGCATACATGGACACATACACACACCTCTTTTCCCTATTTCTGAGCCACAACCATTACCACAGAAAATGCGCCATCCATCCATCACAGTTCAATCCATTTGTGAAGTAGAAAAAAAAGGAATAAGAAGAGGTAACATGTACATTAAAATCTCAGATGCTCTTGCCTAAAATTAGCTGCTGTTCCCTCCGGGGTGGGTATGAAGGAAGTGAGAATGCCTGGTAAATGTGCGGGATGAAACCTTCTGGGGGAGCAGGGACTCCATCTGTGTGGGAGGGATACTCTGTCTACAGCCAGGGCTGTGTGCTGGTGCCAGAAGCCTTCTCCCAGCAGTCCCAGCTCCTGCAGGAAGTGTGGCCAGGTTCCAGAGGTGGGTAAGCAGCCCAATGAGGAACACTCCCCCAGCACAGGCACCGCAGTGCCATTGATTATTGGAGGCATACTGTGCCCCTGCATCCCCACTATGCCCAGGACAGGGATAGTTCCAGGGCAGGAGGGCTGCACTACAGTTCACAGGCAGCCCCGGGGTTGCTGCCCTAAGTAAGTGCCTTTGCTACAGAAGCCTCAGTCCAAATCCCACAGGGCTGCGTTCTGCCCTCATTGCAGTGGTGGTGGCAGCAGCTGATTTACACTAACTGGGATCAACGTTCGGCCCTCATCGCTTCCAGAAGTCTCAGGGTGAAACTTTGGCAGAGGGGAGCAAGTCTCCAACAGCTTGCCCATTACTTGGTGGGGGGAGGTGCTCGCTGGCTGCACCTTGCGGGAAGAGGGCTGGATTGGGCCCACTGCAGCCAGCTTTTACATTGACTAGATTATATTTACCTTTCCCTGCCAGGAGACTGTGACAAGAGGCTTTAAAAATAGCATGTGCTGATGTGAGACGTTCAGGATGGTGTTGCTAAGGGAGAAATTAAATTCAAATCTAGGGCTCTTGCTTTCTCCTGAGAGTTGCTTTTGGTTTCCATGATAACTACTACACTGTAGGAGCTGCCAGCAACACAAATCTAGGACATACAGCTGTGCCTCCGCATTGGCTTTCCTCTTAGGGAGCGTGTGAGAAGAGGCTGTGTAGAAAGTTCCCAGCCCCTGACCACCACGTCCCACCTCTTCCACACACTGACTCTGCCCGGGAAGGACGGGAGCCGCAGTACTGCAGAACACATCGGGTCCAATTCTGCTCTGCAGCACAAGCAAAGCTCAGGAGTGCTGCCAATGCTGTAAGGCTGGGGAAGCGGGTTCAGCCCTCGGTGTTACACCACTCAGGCCCCAGTTCTGGCCACAATGGAGGTACTCCTTAGAAGTTTGCTCAGGCTGCCGATTTCGAATGACACCCAATAG
>NW_005842725.1:588669-626761 GCF_000455745.1 Alligator sinensis | reverse complement strand
AATGCAGCAGAGACAGTAATATGCTCTCTCACTGGCCAATGACCATGTGGTGGAGGCTCTGGGAAGTGGTAAGGCACTGCTCAGCCACAGTTGTCTTTTATGGCTATTTCATGCCATCTGCAAAGCAATCCTTCCAGCACTGAATCAAAGTGCTAAGCAGGGCCTGTTCTGCTCTAGAAGTTCAGAGACAAGTGCCAGCTGCAGAATACCACCACTCCAACTAGCAGAGGAAGGTCAGGGACTATGCTGAATTCAACTTCCTCTGGGACAGTGGGAAGGAAGTATTCAGTGTGGAAGGGAAAGGTGGTGCAGTTGCTAATGTCAGCCAGGATTTGGGAGACTTCAGTAAAATTCCTCACTCTGCCACAGACAACCTGTGTGATCCTAGGCAAGTCATGCAGGCTCACTAGGCCTCAGTTTTCTTCTTGTAAAATGGAATAGGACTGCCCTGCCTCATGAGGCTCTCTGGTGATAGAGGCCATGGGAGCCCATGGGGCACACTACCTACAGCTGCTAGGAGGCTGGGAGTGAGTTTCTGAAGAGCCAATAGGTTTTGTAACTCAGGTGCACTGAGGCATGGGGGTCCCTTTGTAGCTGCACTGCCTGCCCTCGCCAGCTCATGGGTGCTTTTGAAAGTTGCTGCCTCACTGGAAGCACTGTCAAGAGCATCTTCTCTGCTAGAGTATTGACCATTCATAGCATCACCATAAACGACATGCAAGTGTTGACAGTGGGGGTGGAGGGGGGCACAACTCCATGTTGCTGCCCCCGCTGCTACTGGGAGCTAGCTCCAGCTGGGCTGCAGCCCCACCATCAGAGCAGAAATTGCACCACCACCACCACTGCCCTAGCTGCTGCAGGGCCCTGGCTTCAGCCTGCCTGTTGTTGGCGCAGAAATCTCAGGGGGGACACATGGGTTGGCAGCGAGCCCCATGAAGGTGCGTAAGTATAAAGTCAATATCTGTTAACAGCCACTAAACAGTGCTACAGGCCTCACCTGTTCTCAGTGCAGGGGGGAAGCTGTGCTCTCTGCTGGCAAATGATGGCTTTTAAACACTACTACCTACTGTGGTATCACATTCTTCTGACAGCGTCCACTAAAGTGTATGTGGGGAATCTCTGCAAAAGTTTGTGTGGATGACATTGCTTCTAACTTCCTGAGATACTAACATATGAGCTGAACCTGTTTTCAAGGGTGGGAGTAAATAATTTCAGCTACAAATACATTTAAAACAGAAATATCTTGACAGCTACAAGCAGCTGCAAGCTGAGCCTCTAACAAAGGCCTTGGCAGAAGCCACTATTAGACTGCAAATGTTTTGGGGTGGAGCCGGTCACTTACTATCTGCAGGTACAGTGCTTGGCATAACGGGGCTGCTGGCAGGCCTTCAGGCTCTCCTGAAGTATAACCCATTATTAGCACATACAGTAACTACATTAAAGGAAATGTAGGTTGCCAAGTCAAGCATTCAGAAGTTTCAGCTTGGCCAGGCCTTGGAGAGTTTGCACAGGGAAGGCAAAAGGTACATTGATGACACTCCTCTCCCTTCCAGATTTCAAGGTCCAGTTCTGTAGTGATAAAAATTATAATTCAGAGATACTTCCTAATGTAGAAGAATTGGGACTTTGGAGATGGTCCCTGAGTTTAGTTAGTTAGAGAGAGACTAAGGGTCTGCAGAGGTTGCCTACTGCTCCGCAATAAAGTTCATTGTTGTTAGTTCTTCTCATTCATATATGCATGTGTTTATTGAACCCAGAGATCACTATAATTTTCACAGCCAGGTGTCACTCAAGCTTCTCAACAAAACAGTGTTTTAGCATGGGCAAAACAACATTATTTTTTCCACTCTCAATCTTGGTGAAGGCTGAGCCATTCTTGAGGAAATATTCTAAAGGAATTCAGCCTAGGCCAAAATAAAGCATGGGAAACTACAGCCTCACTGCTGCAAGGGTCTTACAATGAGAAACATCAGACAGCAATGGCAGCACTTCCAAACTCCATCTACAATATCTGGCGGTACTGATTCCTCAAGCACTTTGGTGACCCCTTTTCTCCCTAGACCAGTGATTCTCAAGCTGGGTGCCTAGAGTGCCATGAGATCCTTTTAAGGGTACAGTAGGGTGCCGCACAGTATTAGAACTATTAGGTGTGAAAACATCTACACATAACTCACAAGATAAGCCCAAAGATTTCATATAGGAATCCAGTGTTGTGGTCAGAATAATAAAATGAACTGCTCTACTATTTTTGTGTAGTCAAGAAATGAACCAAAGTTAAGAACTGGGGCTTTGAGTCTAATGAGGTTGAGAACCACTACCCTGGACTGACTTTGAGCAGTTTGTTGTGGGCAATAAATATGCAAGCTGTGATCTGGCCAGATCAGTCACAGGGTTCTGCTTTTGCCCTTTGATTGGGTGACTGTCACTCCTGAATAAGGCGGAGGGAGGAATTGGCTTCCTCCAGAAGCAGGAGCAGGTTAGGTAGAAGGAACAAATAAGTAAGTTTTGGAAACATCATGTCTTTTCCTATTCTGGGCCAGGCAGGCCTCACTGAAGGCACTAAGAAAATTAAGCTACTGTAAAACGTATTACCTGGTACAAAGTTCAGTTTAATTTGGTATGACACATTCACATGCTTGAATGCTCCTAGCAGTCATGTCCTTGATAGACTTTCTTAATTGCCTCTCTGCTGTAGCTCCAGTGCTGGGAAGGAAGGGGCCAGGAGGGAGCAAAAGAGCCACAAAAAAGGTAGAAAGGAACAGGAAAGGAAATAGGACTGCTGCCTCTGGCAGTGCTTGTCGCCATCACAGTCTACCAGCATGGCCATGGGGGAGGTGCTTGCTAGCACCCTTGCGCAAACACGTTTCTGCTTTCCAAAAGTGCAGCCTGTCTTGTGCTCTTGACATGCCACACTGGTGCAGTATTACACAAAACATGCAATGTGCAGGAAATGCATGGCCCCAGTGTGATCCCAGGAACCACATTTACTACCTGAGACAACAAGCAAGGCCTAGCTACACCCTCAGGTTCTGAACACAGAACACAGAGCAGCACAACATGATATAGTATCTAAAAGTATAGTACCCAATAATACCCACTATATGGCATCAAATGCAATCAAGCAAGGCCCAAGCAATTGTATTTTGATTGGTGCATCCCTCTGTTGGCAGCTGCCTGTAGAAATGGCCAAGTACACATATAGTAGTGAGGTCTCCTGAGGCACTAGCTTTCTCTCAGGGCTCTGATCTTTCTGTTGCAATTTCATAGATTTCATAGGCATTAGGGCTGGAAGGGACCTCGGGAGATCATCGAGTCCAGCCCCTTGCCCCAAGGGCAGGAAGTCAGCTAGGGTCAAAGGATCCCAGCAAGATAAGTGTCCAAATGCTTCTTAAAGGAGTTCAGAGTAGGTGCTTACACCACCTCTGGAGGGAGTCTTTTCCAGGCCCCGGGGGCTCGAACAGTAAAGAAGTTTTTCTTTATGTCCAGCCTAACACAGTCTTAGAGGAGTTTGTGACTGTTGGACCTTGTCATCCCTTGGGGCGCTCTGGTGAACAGACGTTCCCCCAGATCCTGATGCACACCCCTGGTGTACTTATAGGCTGCCACCAGATCACCCCTGAGCCTGCGTTTTTCCAGGCTGAAGAGTCCTATGGCTCATAAGGACTATTCTCCTGCCTTCTGATCGTGCATGTGGCTCTCCTCTGGACTCTCTCAAGCTTCTCCACGTCCTTTCTGAATTGTGGAGCCCAGAATTGAATGCAGTACTCCAGCTGCGGCCTCACCAAGGCAGAGTACAGTGGGAGGATGACATCCTGAGATTTATTTGAGAAGCATCTATGGATTCAAACCAGAGTTTGGTTTGCTTTACCAGCTGTGACATTGCATTGATTGATGGCTCATGTTCATCTTGTGGTCACTCATGACCCCCAAGTCTCTTTCGGTCATGGTGCTAGTGAGTATAGCACTGCCGAACCTATAAGCGTGCTGCGAGTTTTTCTTCTCAAGGTGGACTACCTTACATTTGTCAGCATTGAATGTCATCAGGTTTGTATCTGCTCACTTTTTGAGCCTATCTAAGTCAGCCTGGATCACCAGCCTATCCTCAGGTGTGGATGATCTGCCCCAAAGCTTGGTGTCATCGGCAAACTTGGCCAGTCCACTTCTGACACCAGTGTCCATATTGTTGATAAAGATGTTAAAGAGAACAGGTCCAAGGACAGAGCCTTGAGGGACGCCACTGGTCACAGAGCGCCATGATGATTCACTTCCGCCGACCACCACTCTCCAAGTCTGGCCTCAGAGCCAATTCCCCAGCCATCAGACTATGCCTGAGGTCTGTCCAATTTGCCTGAGATCTGTCCAATTCTGTCACCCTCCAGGACCCCACTTCATCCTGCCAGCACATTGGTTTGCTGCTGCAGTCTGTCATATTACCTAGGGCTCGATTTTCCAGGTTTCTACACCTGCTGTTCTTCAACCTTCCTGGGTAGCCTCTTGCTCTCTCTGTTTCCCTTGAAGCTCATTCAGCCTGCCCAGGCATTGCCCAGAATGACAGTCTTGTAGAAGCAGCAAAACATCCTCCCCTGGCAGCCCAGCCTGTTCTTGGCACTGCTTATGCTCCCACAAGGGTCCATGTTTTGGATACTCCAGGCTGGCAGCAGCCCAGCCATGATGGTGCCAAGCCCACAGCCAGGATGTTAGTATTCCAGTTTAGTCACATTTTGAAGGACTTGTGGCGGACACTGAATCTGATGGGTGGGGGAAGCGACAGAGGGATGCGGGCAGCAGCTGCTACAATGGCACAGGATTCCAGGAGAAGACAACAGAGGACAAGCTCTAAAACCCAAGGCCTATTGTGTGCTCTAAGGAGGGATTTTGTAGTGGTCTTGCTTCTGGATTGTCATGGATGCCAACTATTTGCCCACATTTAAACTCTAGAAAATAAAGAGCATTTCAGGGCTGCTCAAGCTGCCTTGCTGGGGCATTGCTAACCATACAATAGCTGCATTGCCATCTCGTTCCCCACTCAGTCAGACCTGCTAACTATTGAAGGAGATGGCAGGGCACTTAAAAACTTAAAGCTCCTTCCACTAACAAGGCTGGAGATGCACCAGAAGATAGGATGGCCTTTGGGGGATTTGAAGTGCTCAGTTAAATGGGGAGACCCTACTATTGACACAGAAGGCCCAAGGCCCAGGAAAAGCACTGGGGATGGAGGTGCTTTGTAGGTGTGGGACAGGCATTATGGGAAGTGTTGATGGAGCTGGGAAAGGCTCTGCAAGGAGAGGGGTGGGGGTGGCAGATGCTCTGCAGAGAAAGCAGATGAGCCAAGGGAGCCAGGTGTCAAACAGGTGCATGCCTCACTACCCTCATCACAATACCCTTCACATTTATTCTCCTGGGCAGATGCCTGGTCTGCCTGTATTGCAGGGCTGGCTCTGGCAGTGAATGGGTGACTTGCCTACACAAGCAATCATTTGACAGCACTTCAGATTCCAAAGCAGCCTCAACCTCAAGTCATGAAAAACCATAGACTATAATACTGCAAAATGCAGCCTCCAGGATGCAATGTGTGAGTTGCTTACCAGGTCACATTGAAATCAGGTGCTCTTACAGAAGCAAAAAATGCCACTATCACAAAAACATGCACCTCAGCAACAAATGACAAAACAGGAGCAAACATTATATGCAGCCAAGGCTGAGCAAGATCTAGGCCAGAACACGGGGGCCAGGGCCACAGCTAGGAAAATAAATGGGAGAGACATAGGCCAGGGGCTCCAATCCACCTGCCCTCCCCCACTCCCTGCACTGCAGAAAACACCAGAACAGACCTCCCTCCCCTGCCTTCTCTCCCTCCCATCCAAAGACAGCAGCAGGGCCCAGCTATGCTGCAGCTGGAGCAGACAGAAATTAATGAAGGTGCTCCACTCAGAGCATCTTCATTTGAACAACGAGTGTTAATTTGTTGCATGATCAGAGCACTCTGCAGCTATGCTCTTCTGTTTGGGCACAGCTTTAGAGTACTTTCAAGGAAATGATCATGTAACAAATGTCATTTCTGTCTGCACCCACTATGAGACACTGCCATCTCTAGGATATTTCTGTTTACTCCCAGGGAGCACCCCAGGCCAGCCCCCACACCTGGGCTGGTAATCAGCTTGCATAAACTGCTAGTCACCAGTGGGTCAGACTCACTAATGGTGGTGGCAATAGACTAGGCACAGAAAAGCAAAGCAGTGTAATTGTCTGTGACAATGGTGTTTGGTAAGTGTACATCATAAGTGTTGTCTGCTCACCAAGAAGATGGAAGCTATGACTCAAATAACAACTCCCAGGAGCTGGCACTGACTGCATCAGATCATGTCGCTCTGCCCTTTGACAGCCCCCATGCTCCTCCAAGGCCCTGCATCACACAGGATTTTCATCGTCCAATCCCCACATTCTTCTGCCCAAACTTATAGCGTGGATCTGGCTTCTCAGCTTGGCCTCCTTGCTCCATGGTGGCAGCCTCAGCCCCATTCATCTCTGTCTTCACTTCCACCTATGGATCTTGCACACTCCTGTGTGCCTGGAATGAGCACCCACTGCTAGAGCATGGGGCCTCTCTTCTCCTCCAAATCCCTCCCAAAGACCCACTTTTACCTGGGAGCCTGTAAAGACCCACCCATGTTACCCAAGTCCCTCTCTGCTTCAGTACAAAGTCAGAAGAGAAAAGAGAAGCTACTGGAGAAAGGGAAAGTGACAGAGAGTGCTGAGCAAACCCCTCGCCTGGGCTGCCTGATGCATCTGGCCTTCTCTACATGCAGCCAGTAGGCCATGAGCTTCTGAAGGCAGGGACTGCCTGTCACTATGGCTGGTATGGCCTAGGCAGGAAAACTGCCCAATGGCAGGTCCCTGCAGATGCTGCCCAGTGCTGGGAGACAGAGCCCTGGGGAGGGGTGTGTAGGTGACAGTGACACTCTGCTGCTCTGATTTTACACTGTATGTCAGGCAGAGCCAAGAACCCCTCTTAGCCCAACACTGTGACTATTTATGGTTTAATTCACCTTGCTCTATACTTTTCCACCTAATATCCTTCTCTCCCTGCTGGTAGGAAGAAAGTCACTCCTGCTCCAGAGGAAAGACAACACTATCCGTACCAAAGACAGTGGCCAGAGACCAGCTATGGGATGCAGAACAGAAAGCCCACTGTGATCCTTGCATAGTTCTAGATTAGTGCATGGGGCCACCTCTAAGGGATGTGGGTGCATGGGGGAAGCACTCATTCAGAGATTTGAGAGCTGGGGTGTTAGCTGAGGGGTTACATGAGCAGGGGAAGACCCAGCTGGAAAGAGGCCCTAAGGGGGAGTGACCCAAGGAAGAGTCACTGAACATAATCATCTCCTTGCTCTTCAGCTCCCAACTTCTATTCACCACGTCTCACAGCTTGCTGGAAGAGAAGAACCCCAGTCTGAGCTATGAGGCCCTCAGCCTTGTCTCTGTGAAGAGAGAGGGACGTGGGGAGGGACACCAACCAAAGCAAGGACTCCTGCAGGCTGACAAGGAACAGAGTCTGCATGGGATTGACAGGGGCCCTTTATAGATCTGACTGGAGCAAGAAGCACTCCTGTATAATGGGAGTTGCCAGCACAGGAGAGAAAGGAAAGCAGGCTCCACACACAGCTGGTGCCAGAGCACACCTCAGGCCTTCTCTTCTCTGACCATGCTTAGCCCAGATCTCATTGACATGCTGGGCTCACACTGCTGGGTAGTCTGGTAGTTTCTGCTATGCATCCTCCCAAGGCCACACTAGTATCTGTCCTTGCTCATCTGTTTTCCTGAACACTCCACTCTCCTAACATCAGTGCCTACCTGCAAGTCTCTCCTACTCAAGGCACATCTCCTAGAGTACATATTCCCATCCCACTCCTAGTGGGTGTCTCTGATGATCTGCTCTGTTTCCTTTTCCAGGCTTTCCCCTTCTATAGCTATTTTCCTATTTACAAGTAAAAGAAATTAAAAAACAGTGCCGTTATCTAAACTAGGGCAGAACTCTCACATTCAGACCACTCTACATCTTCCAACCACAGGATCTATAGGCCCAGACTAGACATTTCCACTTTCTAGAGCTTCCTGCTTTCATCTCAATCCCCCCAAAAAAGTGACAGGACAGTGGTGGGAAGGGAGATTGTACACATTTCTGATGCTTTCTAACTGGGCACCACCACCTCACCTGGGACTCAACACTGAGAGATGCTGACTTAGCATTTTAAGTCCTCTTTAAGTCAGTGGACCACCCCAACCCTAGTTCTTATTCAAGCAAACTTCCTGAGCTCTTGAACAGGTGTGTCAGGATTTGGCCCACTGGGATTACAGGGTGCTCAGCATCTCCCAGATTCAGGCCTTTTACCCTGAAGTCATTGCACCACATGTGTGCAGGACATGTTTCAGATGTAGCTGTGTCTGAGAGTGCAGGAGCTGAGCCCCAGTGGCAGCGGGTGAGAGCAGTGGCCAGGACCTTACCTGGCCAGCTAGTCTCCATTGCGTAGGTCCCCTACGCGGGAGCTGCTTGTGCACTCGCTGTCCTTGTTTTTACGGTCTATTTCACCCCCTTTTATCTTCTTCCGAGTCATGTGACCACGGAAACTGGCTTGGATTTTGGCTGCTGCCGCATTGGCATCAGGATCGTCTAGTGGAATATCCAGGATGTCTTCGTCCAGCTTGGTACAGGCCCCTTCCTGTAAGAAAGACAAATGCTACAGTCAACACAGTGTGCACAGGAGACTGCACATTGCCAGGCAGTGCAATTTTGGGAGATGGCTCCAGGAAAAGGAGCCAGGAGGGTCCTGCTAGCAGAGGAGAGTTTGATCCTAAATGAGGAGAGTGGGATCACAAAGCAGGGTAGTCCTGGGAGGCCCAAGTGAGACACTGAAAATTCAGAGGGAGAATGGGGTGAGGGAGGATGGGCCAGGTGATAGTGGCACTGGAGTTACCTAGATCCCTAGGGCCATATCCAGTTTTCCCATACAATTCAGGGCAGATATACCTTCTGTGAATGCCCAGTGCAGTGAAGTTGGGCCAGGGAAGAGAAACAGTAGCAGCATAGAAGGCAGAAAGAGGAATGGCAGGAGCAGGGGTGAAGGGCCCCAGAATTGTTTGGTCACTTCTATTAGACAACCCCCACAATTAGTCCTCATGAATCAACTTGTCACAGACTGGCAGCACTCCTTGCTGTCTGCTCCTTTCCTTTACAACACCATGGCTGCCAGTTCTGCATGTGCCCTGCTGTTCCATGCTCAGGAGCAGAAAACAAGGAGATATCTCTACTCTGCCACACAGCAACGCCCTGTCACCGGCACCTGAGAGTTCCTTCCTCCAGCCAGGAAGAACTATCCTCCTACTCCTGGGCTGGACTTTTGTAGAGACCCTTTCTTGCCATGACTTGAAGCAAGAGTTGCCAGACCTGCTGGAGAAGTGTCTTCTTGGTGTGTCCCCTGAGCTGTGCCTCTGTCAATAAGGCACGACTGGGTTCCACATCCATCATTTCTCCGTGACTCTATAATTAATGAGCTGTGTCTATAAGTTAAAAAAGATTTGGTCTAAGTGCCTGCCCTGAAAATCCCTCTGGGATCTGAGAGTCAGGTTGGACCCTCCTCATATATCACCTCCAGAGTGAGGTTCTGTGCAATACATGTCGTCTTCCTGAGTCTTCAAGCCCTACGGGACATGTACAGCCACATTACTTCCAGTGGGTTTGCACACATCTGCCTACTTGGAGCTTGGCAGCCAAGCTGCCGACACCCTCGGAATGCATCTACACAAGACATGTTAATGCACCTTAGCCTAATTTAATGCTCATTACAGGTGCACGTCTACACGTGTGCGCCCTTAATGCACATTAAAAATGGTGAAATTAAGCTAACCACACCTAAATTTGATACCTGAAAATGCAGATATCAAATTTAGGCACGATTAGTGAAAGCACATTAACGCACGTGTAGATTTTAGCGCCGAGTCTGACTAGCCACTAAGGGCATATGGCAGGGCTTCAGGAACTTCCAAGTCCCTGCACATGTAAACATCTGCCAAAAATCTCTTAATGCATATTAAATTTAGTTGTGATTAAATGCACATGTAGACGTTCCCTTGGAAGAACAGATTTTAGCTCTTACGAGTGGATTGATTTTGCACTTGCAATGAGAACAAAAAGAATTCAGCCCCTGCACAGGTGGGTCTGCATTATACAGCCATCATACACAAGGGCACAGATTTTGATCCAAGTATATGTATGGAACTCCAATGCGATGGCAGTGAAATCCATGGAGTTCCTTGGTTTTATAATAGGAAAGCTGAAATTAGAATATGGGCCAAGATCTCCACATTGCAATTCAAAGCCTTTAAAGGAAACAGAAACGAACACACCTGTTTTCTGAATCTTCCATAAGGTGATGAGTTGTGCTAAGTTAATTACAGTTTGGCTAATTTCAGCCCACCATATCATCATACTGCAGTTAGCAACAAGTTCATTAGACTTGATTGTTTTTTTGTTTTTCCAATGAAGTGTTGACAAATTGTTTGTTTTGAAGGGGAGAAAGGAGCAGCCAGGATATTTTAAAATGGAACAACTGAGAGAAAATTACTGAATTTCACACAGCAGCTATCTTCATTACATAGAACTGGCCCCAAATGTTAATGGTGAGGGACTCCCAGTGCTTATTATTTAGCATATCTATTCTGGTAATGCCTACAAGCCCACCAAGTCAGGGCCCCAATGTGCTAGGTGCTGTACATCTTGCAAGTGACAGATCCTATGCCAAAGAATTAAAGTAAAAAAATGCAGGAGGGTGGGAGGGAATTGCACTGAAATCAGGAACATCATAAAAGTGAGCAATTCCCAGTTAAAGAAATCTCACTATGCTTATCCATGGCTACAACCCATAAAATAATATTAGCAACAATAAACAATGTCTAAGTGACAATTTGCAATTATGGTAGCTAGGAAACAAAAATTACATCAGATAGAAACCCTCACATTCCAGAGTATATACCAAATCTTAGCTGCCTCAGGTAAAAAAGAAGCCTCTTCTGAGACAATTTTTCCGCTGGACTCCATTAGGAAGTTCCTTGCTATAGACCTGTGATTCTGGGGTGGTACAAGATGCTTTTAAGGGTACAGTGGAGTACCATGAAATGTTAGCATGGCTAGATATGCAAATGCTTACGCGATTCATAAGATAATTCAGAGATTTCAAGTAGGAATCCATAGTGGCAAACCGTTTTGCCCTGTTGTGGCCTTTTTGTGTTCTTTGCAACAGAAGAATAGCGCTATTATTTTTCTGTAGTCAATAAATTGAGTGAAAGCAAAGAGCTGGTGTTTTCTGAAGGGTGCCTCAAGTCTAATGTGATTGAAAAACACTGCTATAGAGAAAGAGGGAATATTCACAATTTTTATGAGCAGCTGTGACTAAGTTTGCCCTCTCACTTTGCAATTCCACCCACTGGGCTTCCAAGTGTTACTGCAGCTACCTAATTATTACACTGCTTCCCTGCAGGGGTGAGACTTCGGATGATGTCCTTAACAGTAGTTTGAGGGCATTTGATTGCTGGAAAGGCCACTGGGAGAAGCAGGGGTCCTGTAGCTGGCAGCTGAGCCCCCCTTGCAAATAAGTCATGTTGAGGAGGAGGCCTTGTGACAAATCCTGAGGACACTCCCTGAAGCTGCATGCAGATCAAGCCTTGAGCTCCCTGGTAATCCATGACATTTACAGATTGTTTGAAGCATCTGCTACTGGCCATCTTCTGGGCCAGGGTTGTAAACTGGGAACATAACCACTAGCAGACAGGCAAGGCCAGTAACGTAAGACTTCACCCTTAGACCATACTAAATCTGTGGACTGCTAAGCCATGTTAAAGGCAGAACGTATTGTGAGCAGTCATACATTTACGGTTAAGACAGATGCACAGCTCTGACTTGTCACAGGGCTGGTGAGAAGGTGCGTGGCTAGGAGCAAGAACACTTGGGCTTATCTATCCTTGCTCTGGGTAAGGAGAGGAGAGAGGTTGGGAATGGTGCATCCTGTGATGCTAGAGAACTGCAAATGACTCGTTTTATCTCTGTGGAACAGATTGAAGTTACCCTAACAAGCTAGGTAGCACAGCCCAGAGTTAACCCTCACTGGAAATGTCATAACTTTGAGATGCTCAGAGGGCATTTAGCATGAATTAACAAGTTTTAACAAGTGGATGCTCATGTTTTAAGTGCCTGTAGTCTGGTCTAAGCGTAATGTATAACTTCATCCTCAGAATGCCCATGTTCCTGTGAAATACAGCTCCAAATAGCCTCCATCTCCACTTAATGTTATACTTGGCCAAATACTGCTACTTTAAGAACTGGTCACAGCAAATTCCTAAAATCCTTCACGCTAAGAACAGACAGCATCCCAGCCCTGCCTGTGCTAAGGCACAAGCTCTGTTGGTGAACTAAGTTTAAAGCTTAGGGGCCAGATGGTGTAAATCAGTGTAGCTCCATTGAAGTCAGTGGTGGTACGCTGACTAGCATCAGATGAAGATCTGTCTGATGGTTTGAATCCAATTTGATTTATCTTGGTTTAAACCTCATTTGATTGTGGAAGGGACATAAATGATTTCAACTGTGATCAAGCCAGTTAATTATCTTCACAGTTTATCTCATCTTGGGAGGTGTTGAAAACATCACTGAAGATATAAATAATACAAAGGGACCTGGAGAGGTTACAAATTACAGAACCACCCCAGACAAATGCAAATGAACACAGACTGGAAATAAATATGGTGTACTGAGATTCAACCACAGAGAGAACCTGTGAGAGCAGCGGTTACAACAACTGCAGGGGATGGTGTTCAACAAATCACATATGTGCCAGCAACAGAAAATGCTCAGCCCTTAGCAGCAGGGGCTTTGTGAAAGGTGGTACATGGTATAAGGGAGTACACACTCATTCAGGTCATGGTGAAAGGTCCTCCCATCCTAATGGACCATTAGCTAGCATGGTTAAGGCTCACCAGATTCAGCAGTCAATGACGCACAGGGGAGTGATGTGGCCAACATCTCATCTGGCCACCTTTAACTCCGCAGTCCAAAGGACCAGATACCCATTCACAGCTGGGTTGACTAGGGGCAGGCAGCCTTAGGTATGAGTTCAGAGGAAATCTTGATTTCATGCCTCCAGATTACATAGGTAGAAACACCTGCAAAGCATTAGAGCCAGAAAGTGTGAGCAGGGGAGTAGAGCACAACAGCTCCAGGAAGGGAAGGCAGGGCTCATTGGAATAGCAAGAAGAATAACTTTCCTGCCAGCAAGTTGCACGACACGCACTGTGCTGCTGGGACAACTTGGTGCAGTTTCTTTCACATGCAAAGCACATCATCAGGAAATTATGTTCTGCTCCTTTCTCTCCCCCACCCCTTCCCTCTCTCTTTCTCTCTCTTTGACTAGTTTCTTCCTTAAGTGTCACTGCTCCCTACCAGCTATATCCAGGCAAATCGTGACATGGTGCTAAACTATGGCAAAGCTATGGGAAAGTCAGTGAAAATCATACCACTTGGGAAATGTAGAGAAGGATTATCGTAAAAGTCAACACCACATGTGCTTTGGCACTCACATGACCTGAATTTATGCACAGAAAGGCAGGCACACTGCTCTCTGTCTTGTATTTTAAAAACAAGGCCAGTAGGTCCACCCAGAGAAAGCACTGTGTAAAATATCCAGGTTGTAGCCGTATTGGATACAATACAGCTACAACCTGGATACCTGACACAAGGAAGATATTGAATTTTAGCCAATTTTTTTTAATGAAATCATATTTTACCAAGCAGGAAGCAACTGTGACCATCCTAAAACCTGAGATCCTGCTCCTGCCTTTGTTTCAAGGTAATTTGCATCATCACAGATCCTCACAAGAGGTGAGACGCTTCATACCAGCTATGAACAGACTGCCCAGAGGAGTTTTCCATCTATTGACTCCTCCGTGAAATCCTATGAAATATAAACTTTCATTTCTACCCAGGATAACTTTTACGATCTTTTGTCCAATGCCCGATGAAGGGTGTTTGTGTCTGAAAGCTTGCAATTAAAGATTCATTTTTTGCAAAAATCTTGTTGGTCTAATAAAAGATATCATCTCTACTATGAGCCCTGATTGCCTATGTAAAATATAGCATAGGGAAGACCCTAGCCCTGGCTCCTGCAGAACTGACCAATAAACTCAGAGGGATATTTTAATGCTAATAAAAAAGAAGACATTTTTTATGAACACCATTTCCTGTTTCCATCCAAAATTCTGCTATGAGCTCCAGTCCTTTCATCTCCCATCAATGTGTTAATAGCAGTAATCTCAATGGCAAATCCCTCATTAACCATGATCTCCTCATAGACAACACTGCTCATATTCTTGGCCTTACTGAGGTTACTCTACTACCAGGTCCCAGCTTTGCAGCCTGCAGGCAGGCACCTGGGGAAATGATGGTGACACTCCGAACTGGAATGCTCTCTGAAGATCTGAAAAGTAGCTACAATACAGGGACACACACCAGACTGCAGCATCTAATTCCTTCTCTTGCCTCTGGAAATGCCAGTTCCTCTTCAGTAACATTCACGTGCAACTAGCTAGCCATCCTGCTTGCCCTCTCATATTGATATAAATTAGAAGGAATAAGGGTAGGAAATGTTTTCCACTAAACCTTAAATTGGCATCAAAAGGCTTCATGAGAGCCCTGCATCCCATTTTTATAACTTCAGTTGTTTTGCTCCAAACCGGTGCAAAACTGGCTACGTAGCAGGAGCTTCAGGAGCATGCTCTCTGTCTTGGCAAGCTTAAAATGTGTGAGAAAAGAGCAACAGGAAGCCAGAAGCAGCACCTCTGAAACCAGCAACATCAGGAGAAAGTAAGCAAAGATGATGGACATGAATGGGCAAGGAGAGAAGTGTCTGTAACTTCAAACACCTGTAGCACTATGGCAATGATGTCTGATCACAGGGACAGAGGAGCCACATGTGCCCTATCACCTCCAAGAGCTCACAATAAATTCTCAGCCGCTTTTGCCTGGTTGTAAAAGCACTCATGTATGTAGACTTTCTATGGCTTAAATCAGATACTGGACAAATACCCTCTAAAACTGCTGCAAATATTTTTCAGCAATTTAATTCAATCCACACTACATGGGAGTGAAGTCTGCAACCCAGCTTGACCACTCACTTGCACCAGTGAGGATGAAACTCTAGTTCTACAGCTCAGCAAATATTTCTTGAGGAAAGAAACTCTGGCAACACTGGCTGAAGAGCTGAACAGCAAAGTACATTCAAATTCTGGTGCCTTCAGGAAAAGTACAGACGTTCCCTCTGTTGACAAGCACCGGTAGAGAAGCAACAGGCAGTCAAAGGAATCAGTTCCCAGATAACATCATTCCTGGGCTGCAAAAATACCAGCCTTGCAACCAGTGAAGCAAGCAATCAACTTCACCCAAAGCTAGAGCTGCCTGAAAATGGAACATATCATTATTATTGTTGGTGGTGTTTTGCTGGTATTGCTGCTTAGTAGTATAACAATACATTGTTATAATTATATATGGTACTTAACAATATTATTGGCGATGTTGAACAACTTTCCTGTTTGAAGTTGGAAGTTTTTCCAAGGAAATTTTTCCAACAGCTCTGCCAAAATCAGCAAATAGCCAAGCCAATAAATCAACACCTAAAGCAACAGATGAGTCACTCACAAAAACAACAAGCTACACTGCTCCACATCTCTGCATAGAGCTATGTGCAAAGCTAAGGAAAACTTAGTAAATAAACAGTGGAATTGGGGAGACACAAAAACCGGCACAAGCTGGCAAGGGGATGGTTGCTGACCTGGTACAGCAAAGGAGTGACTGAGAAAAGCAGATGCTCTCTACCCCAAATGGTGAAAACTAGTGGGGGGCAAGAGAGACTTTTTTCCAACGATGGGGCAAAAAATAAGATGCTTCAGTGACAATTAAAAAGATGCCTGAACCTGGGAGGAAGGAGAGATGCATCATAAAGCAACACACTGCTGGATTCTAAAGGTGATAGAAGACACTGAAGAAACAGATTTGAATGGATCTTTCTGTCTGCCTCTCCTTTAACAAACTCTTCAGAGCCAGGTCTATAGCTGCCCCTGCCAATAAAGTATTAGAAGTGAAATTGTAACAATGGGCAACTAGCAACAGTAACTATGGATATTCAGAGGAAGTCCTAGCAGAAGGGAATGATTCTGTTTGGTAAGGCAGAGAAGTGCAGCACAATGATTGTGCCTTAATGAAAAATAGCTCTGTGCCTGAAGGGAACTCTGAGTTTTTTGCAATGTCCTGTCTCATTAGGGCAGCTGAGACAGACTTCTTTTCTCCAGACCGTAAGAATATTTATTCGCCCCCTAGAAGGAGAGGAAGCTCAGCTTGATGATTCCTGAAGAGTCAGAGACCAGCTGTAGCTGAGGAGCGGATCAGGATGCTGATAAGAGAAGGCTGTACCTAGGAAACAAACTGGGCCTGAGAAACGGTTGGGACTGAAGCAACCCTGGGGATCAGACTGACACCAAAAAGGGTTTCTTTGCCAAAGCAGCTGATCCTGGTTTGAGGAACATCACCAAGAGGAGATGGAATTGAGGAAGGATGGAACTGGCCGTGGGTCTGTCCATCACCCATCATAGCCCTGTCACTGGGCGTAAGCTGCAGGAAGAGCTTAGCAACTCCAGCTGCACAACTGACACACACAGTGCATCCCCGAAACAACCCACACTTCTCCTCGGATTCTAATTCATATTACGTCTTTGAGGAGAGCGAGTAAAGACAAGATTCTGCCAAAGTTCCCAAAACACCATAATGCAATAACTGGTGAGCTGCCAGAACGACTTGCTGACAGAGAGCTCAAGTTGCCAACGCTTACACACAAGGATGTACACGACACTAATGCTTGAAGTTTTGTCACATATATACTCTGTTCCAAGTTACCTTTCATCGAGACATCCTGGGCGCAGTTCCTAGAGAGCTGTGTACTATAATTGGGCTATTTGTTTTAGTGTGTGGCTGGCCACAAATGTCTGACTGATTGTAAAGGCATTTACCATTTTAGTATCTACATTAAGCACTCCTGCTTAACTGCCTATCACACTTTAGAATGGCTTTGGTATCTGAAAAGAGCAGTTTACCATCATGCCACTGAACTACAAATACCAGCTGTAGAAATGTTCTATATGGAAGAGCAGTGATGAGTGCTCTTTAGATTATTTACCATTTATTTGTTTGGTCTATAATAAGTTCCTCAACAGAAAGGCATAGTCCACCACCTCTCACACCTTTCAGAAGTGAGTGTTTTCAAAAAGCTCTCTCCAAAGGTTTTACGCTGCTGCCCATGGCTAGCATCTGAGTACTGCTGTTATACTGTAAGGCAATGTGAGGTTTCCCATAAATAACAGGCCAGCCTTTCAATATCACTAGAAAATCTAATCCCTAAAGTGCCTGTCATTATACACTAGGCACTATCTGCATAGCAGGGTCTGTCCAGAAGAGGCAGGCAGTTTTCTAGTTCTTTAATCGTTCAATCACTTCATTGGTTTATATTCTGGAATATTCTTCTCTGTTTTCAACTGGTTTTGCTCCCTACATCTTACAGACAAGGCAAGTTTTACTGATGGTAAGAATAAGACTCATCCTAATGTCCTTCAGGAGAGAAATCCCAAACTTCAAATGCCGCTACAGAAGACAGTTCTTCCAGCTCTCCTACCTCTGTGAGTTGACCCAACCACTATGGTAGAAAAAGTTCATATATTACCAGCAGCCAGTAAGACCATTTCCTAGACAGTACAGACAGGTTAAAAAGGGGTGGAAGGTGGCTCTGTGGTAAAGGAGCTAGCACAGGATCAAAGATGTGAGTTCAGTCTCTCAGACAATTCACTCCAGTTTTCTATCAAGAGGGGTAAATGCTTTCCTTTCCCTTTTGACTGTAAGTTTTTTGAGGCTCTCTGTCTCTAGCGATGCTCTCCTCCAGCACCCCTTCCACTGAGCATAGCTACACACTACTGGAATATATGTAAACAGGGGCACGAGCATACCATGGACAGTGACCAATTGAGCACACAAAGGTAGGACACGTGGGCTCTGAATTCCAGGGTGGCAGCTGGAACTTCAGTAGCAGACCCGTGACATTACTCCACTTTCTCCCCTTGGTGCAAGCTATCCTTCAAGATAGGGTGCAAATACCAGCTGAGTTTCTCAGGGCCCAGAGGTCAGTGATATCCTCTGTAAGCATGTAAAAGGAAAAAAAATGGCATGAGAGTTTTTCCCATGGTGTAAAAGCCAGGGCCTGTCACAGCCTCTTCTGTCACCCTGATTCATGGCTCACAGCTGTGGCTGGCTGCACTGGGTAGAGGCCCTGGCCCAGCCCACACTGTGGTGTATGCACTGCACGGAAAAGGAAGGGAACAGACTGAAACTCTCTGTCACAGCATTTTTACTGAAGGACTAGTTCTCTCTCTCTGTCTTTGGATGATCCTGCCTACACACTGTGTAGAGCTCCCAGGTAGTGATCCATGAGGGCTCTGAGGAGGAAAGGTCACAGAGACAGGGGAGGTGACTTGCCCAAGGTCACATCACAGAGCCATACACAGAGCCCAGGCCAACTCAACACTGGCCCCTTTTCAGCCTCTGGGCCTCCTTTGTTAAAGCTTATACATTGAGTTGACTCTCTCAAAGACAGAGGTGCTTTCCAAACACCAGAAGACCCTGCCCAAGCCCCGCTTCATCTCCTTAGCTTCCTTCCTGGACTCAGAGCTCTCACTGGCTTTGGTCCAGGATCATGTCATATTCCAGTCCTGGAGCTCACCAGCCACTCCCACACTCCTTCCAGAGGTCTGCACAGACACTCACAGCCATCTCTGCATATTGCCACGTGCACACCTCAGCCTAGCCTCCACCTTTCCTTTGTCATCATCACCTTCTCTGCAGGTCCTCCCACCTTCCCTGAGGCCCAGCTCCTTAGAACACAACGCACACAGGGTGTCATGGCTGCTACTTAATTATGCTGGAAATGAGACCATGACACTCATGTGTCTACTTCCCCCTCCCATCCATTTTATGGCCAGGCTGACATTCTTAGTTTTATAAAATCTCTAGCGATTCCCACCAATGGATCTTGGCTCATTCTGCTCCTTCCCTTGTTCCCTGCATGCACTCACCATGGGTCTGACCTATTTCTTCCCACCATCAGACTATTGTTGGTGCAAGTGCCTTCCCTTCTGCATTCCCATATCTGGGAGTAGTATGCCGCATCCCTCTGCTGAAGCAGCTCTCCATCTTTCCCACCCCGCAAATTTCATCTGAGAGCATCTCCTTCCACTCCTGCCTAAGCTTCTTAATATCTCTGCACATCACTGACCTTCTGGCCACAGGCTGCTTTCCTCTGCTAGGCACACAGTGCTGCTGAGCACTCACTACACCAGTGATTCTTGAGATCAAGAGTGTCATGGGGTGCCACAAAATGTTAACATTGCTAGATGTGCAAACATGATTCACAAAATAAACCCAAAGATTTCAAATAGACATACAAAAAACTAGAACTCTTGGCTCCAAAATGATGCCTTTTATTAGACCAAGTGGAAAATGGCAAGAAAATTGTCCTTTTCTGACAATTTTCTTGCCATTTTCCAGTTAGTCTAATAAAAGGTATCGTTTTGGAACCAAGAGTTCTAGTTTTTTGTATGTCTTTTTGTCTCAGACCAACACAGCTACCAAGTACACCCCTGAAGATTTCAAATAGGAATTCATAGTGTTAAAAACATTCTGATCTGCTTTGGTCTTTCTGAGTTATTTGCAAGAAAAGAACTGCTCTATTATTTTTCTGTAGTCAAAAAAGAAATGAAAACTAGACATGGCATTTTCTGAAGGGTGCTTCGAGTCTAACAAGGAGTGCCTTGAGTCTAAAAAGGTTGAGAACCACTGCATTACACAATGCTGTCCTCTAGAAGCCACTGGAGGTTATGATTTGTACAAAAGTTGGGTAGAAGGCTAGGTACCTCATAGACGAGCTAAATAAAATATATATTGAACAAAAGTTTCCATCAGGCATCCTGCTGCACCACACTGCATTTTCCACACAGTCTATAGCAGGAGGCAGGGTTCAAAGTCCTGAGGGCAATACGCTGTGCTTGCAATCCTGTCACCTCTACTGCTGCCTGCTATTAAAGGGTTCTCCTATAGTACTAAAAGGTCCTCCTGCTGAGCTCTTCTGAGCATTTGCCATGCAAAGCATACAAGCCTGAATTAGCTGTGAACTGCTGTGTTACTCCAGACCTATTGTTCACAACACAGCAAGGGCCAGAAACTGCCTGCTCTTCCATAGCTGCCTAAGGGCCTTCTCCTGCTCTGAGAGGCCAGAAAGAATGCCTCTAGTTCCTGATCCTCCCTCTTCAAATCTCACCAGCTCTTAGTCTAGGATAGCTCTGCTGAAGGCACTGCAGTTATTCTGGTGTGTCTAAGAAATGAGCTGGGCCTTCCACGTCTAAGGTTAGCAGAGACAGGAGACCACAGGAGACAAGGCAGGCGAAGGGCACAGCCCCACTCCCTTTGTGTGCTGTCTCCAGCAAAGGCACTTGGGGTACCCACTATGGGCAAAGCAGCTATTGCTCCTGCTCATACCACCCAGTGGTCTGAGCTCTCTGGAGGGGGGTGTCAGTAGAGGTAACAGGATTGCAACATGCTACCAAGAGTTGCACCTTCGCTCCCCACCTTGAGCCTATTACAAGCCACAGTTGGGCCTTCCACCCAAACAAATGGATCGTGTTGGATCCATTCAGCACATTGCAAGGGGAATCCATAACCTCCTAAAGGTTGTTGATGAAAGCAAACCAAATCCTATAGGAAACAGTAGCACATCAACACCAGCATCGCCCAGCTTTACAAACAGGATAACGAGAGATTCCTCACTAATGCAATGCAACTGCATAGAGGGTGCAATTCAAACTCGCTGCCAGCTGGGTCCACAGGGTCTTGGGGTTTGCTGTTACAACCAACTTCAGCTTTCTCTGCTCATCAACCTGCAACCATTCTGATTAATTGGCTGCTTTTTTCATTAGGAGGTGAGTCTCCTCAGGGCTTGTGAGGGGAAGATCTCTGGCTGCCCAAAGTTCAGAGTTCCTCAGACTCTGGCCGGTGGCTTTCCTTGAAGAAAAGCAATTTTGGATATATGTGGTACTCACCACTTCTCCATGGTACCAAGGAAAAGGACATTGTTTTCCCTGCTCTCATCCTCTCCTTAGTGCAAGAACAGAAATAAGCAGAGAGACTCCCACATGCAAACTAGCTTTTTAGCTGCTACCATTATTTCATGTTCAAAAACCCTGCACTAGAAACCATCCTGCCAGGCAATGGGGTGGTGGAAAGGAGTGCTGAGCTCCCTGCTAAAACGGCTCCTTTCAGTTCCCAGTCCCATGCGTTTGCTAGTTACAAACAAATCCCCTCCCATGCCAAGACAGAGTCCATGTATGTAATATCCCTGGGCAAAGCTCCCCACATCATGCCCCAGCACTCAGTGCCTGAAGAAAGGAAGGAGGGTCAGCTCCTTCCCGCTGCTGAGAACAGGTCAGCAATGGCAACAGCCCCCTGCACCTTTCCTGCCACAGCACCATGACTCCAGTCCTGGGAAGCAGGGGATATTAACCTGCAATTTTTTGTAGTGGATTAAAAGAGAAACAAGCAGCTTGTACGTACGTTGCAGCAGTCCATGCCCGATGCCAATCCGATTAGGAGCTTTTCAGTCAAACAGAGGCTTATGCAGGAGGAAGGTAACAATCTGCCTTTCTGCTCTACTTGTAACTTGGCTTTCCCTGCTGTCTCCAGATCAGCTCCTTCTGCAGGTGCTTAAGTTGAGCAGAGCCCCTTGCCTACGTAACCCAGTTCCTCTTGGCTGGGGAGCCTATCAGACCTACTCAAGCAGCTCCAGTTCTCGACATGCTTTTTATTTTTTTCTCTCGCTCTCCAGTTTATTTCACAGCAACTCCCCTTGCTTCTAACACCCTTTAAACACTTAAAGGAACAGGCAGCTTGGAACAAGCCCTTATACAATATAAATACATTAGCAGCACAAATAGTATCACATATTTAATGCTACATAGCAATTTCAATTATTTCCCCCTCATTCGGGCATGTAAATGTTTGTCCTGTGTTTTCAGTGCATTCCAACCCCACCAAATCTGGTGTAAAGGGAGATCTTCAGAGGCTCAAATTCTTCTCCCTCACATTGATTTTACACTAGTGTAACTACACAGACTTTAATGGATGTATTCCTGATTTACACCAGAGGCAAGTGAAAGGAGAAGCTGCCCTGTATATTAAGTTAAATATAATTCATCATTATGAACCCTAATACCAGTAGCAAGAGAGGAAGAACACGTGTACCTCATGTACATAATCTTCCTTCCAAGTTACACGAATTGCCAAAACATTTAAAACCACTGATTTGCCTAGCCCCATTCCTCTCCTTGAGGTCAGCACCAAATGTTTTAGTGCAAAATAGAAGTGACTCCATAAAGGGAGATCAGATTTTTCCTAGCTGATGGCTTCCTAACCTGCAATGGTGGGGATAGCATGCTCATTTTACACTGACATTGGTGAGACCATCAACTTGCCTCTGTTCTTTCCATCCTGGGTGGGAGCTTCTGACATATCTTGTTTGATGTGACATGAACTGTGTTTGATAATAAAAGCTTCAAAAGACAAAAGGCAGGCTACTCCCCCTCCCCCAAGATGACCAGCAGAATTGCAGAAGACCAACAGAGACAGTGTTGAGGTGTCAAATTTGAACTGGTAAACTGAGGGGCTTGTATGGCTTTTTTCAGACCTTTTTTAACTAAACCAAGCACTCAATCCTTGTGCAAGTTTAAATTGCAAAACCAGGACAAACACACCCACACACCAAATGAGGCTCATGAAGCTAAACCTTGCCCACACAATGAAGCATAGCAAACTGCATCTGACCTACTTAAAGGGAGACATCCCCACTTCACAGACACACAATACACAGATCCACGCTCCTGTACACATACAGGCATGCCACGTACTCTGATTCATAGAGGGACACCTCTCTCAGAGCTAGAGATACAAAGATTCAGCATCCTTACAGCTAGTGCTGATTACCCACTATTCCCACATCAAGGCACCATGCAAGGTTGTGTAGATAGATGTACCCACTCTTAGACATCAGAGATCCAGAACCCAAGTGCCTCCAGGACAGGAACATGCATTTAGACAGACAAAGAAACAATAACACTGATGCAGACAAAAATACATGGAAGGTGTCTCTGAACTGTTATGGAGCTGTTGCAGAGACACTGATTGTACAAATGGCTCAGTCTCGTGCATCTTCATGACACTGCAGCACTTTCCACAGAGCAGCATTGCCTTTGTCTGAACTGGACTGGCTAAGCCCCAGGGAGCTGCCTCTGACCCATTGTACGCTAAGACGCTAATAGCACCAAACTTGTGATGTCCCTCACTATCACATCTTGCTGCAACTCTAGACATGCCCATCCCATCAGCCCTAGCTCTTCTACAAGGAGCTGAGACTTGCAAAGGCTTTGGGTTGTTGGATGGAGTCAGGACAAGTGGTCTGTGGCCCCCTTGGCCAGGCTGGAGAGTAACTGTTGTACTGCTGAATTCAGGTGGATTAGAGCTAAGTACACATTCCTAAATGTTGCATCCAGTAGGCATGTCTATATGTGTGCTTTTTACTGACAGTAGACACTGCAGAAAGTACATTGGGGTGTTTCCGCTCTGCACTTTACATGCCTGTCCACAAAGGCTTAGTCCTGGGGAGAGGATAAACACCAGGGCTGCACACACTTCAGAAAGCACACCACTCTTCATCCCCCCCTTGCATCGGAGCGCTGGCTAGCCTTGCATGAAGCAATATGACTAATATCTCCTGTATTTGTTCTCTTGCCCAAAGTGTGTGCAGCAGGAAGTCTGGTTTCAGAGTAACGGATCCTTGCTGTGTTTATTACACAGATATTCAGGTTGCCATTTGCTTCTGGTGGAGAAGGCAAATCAGAGAGTACCTTGCCCTTGGAGTGGAAGGTGGGGAGGGTTGTAATGGTGCTTAGTTCCCGTGGTAATTCATTCCAGTTTCAGATCAACTCTCCAAGCAAGTGCTGTCCCTGCACAGACAGGCTTTACCCATACGGGCTGTTCAGAGGCAATGCCTGAACTCCTAACTTTGAAGAGTATCTCCTGACTTCAGCCAACATACAGAGCTAACTAGTTTTTTATGAGCAGGACCAAGGCAGAGAGAAAGGACTGCAGCCATTTCTCTTAGGAGAAGGGTAGGAGAGAGGGCTGTTGTTTGACAGCAAAACCAGACTAAAATGCAAGTATCTTCAGGGCTGGCCTATGTCACCAGGTGGGATGAGTTTTTACTTAATCTAGATATAGTGGGTTTAAACCCTTTTTTCCCTCTAAAAACACTGCTTTAGTGTTAAAAGGGCTCATAGACTCCCGAAGGGGAAAACATAGGTATCCACACCCAATTGGATGTGCTGAGCAAGAACTGTTAATACCCAGAGTGCTGAGGCCCAGGGCACAATCTGAGACCTGTGGCTTGTACCTCAGGAGAGGTAAAGGTGCTAGAAAGACTGCATTCAAGAGAGGACAGAGGTGCTGTACAACCAGAGTCGTGTAGAGCACAGGGTTTAGGAGTGTGTAGTTGGAAAGCATCAAGGAGAGGGTATGAGAGAGGGGCAGGGTGTACAATAGGCAAAGAAGGAGTGTGTGAGGGTCTGAGGCATGTGATGGGGTTGTGGGTAGGGAATGTAGGGGAGGGCACTGGAGCTTCTTTTGGAGAAGGCAAGGGGAGTGTCACAGGGAGAGCACCTGAGGTATGGATGTGATGGGGGTATCTTAGCAGAGGTCCTCAGATACTACAGGGCTGAGCACGTTAGGAGAATCTGCAGATGGAAAAGAGACGTGTCCAATGGAGGAGAAGACAGGAGCTGTGTGGGCTAAAGGATGTACTGGGGAGAGCCCACAAGGAATGAGGGGGAATCAAGGCAGGGTATGTAAAATAGAAAGGAGAAAGGGTTGTAAGAGGGGAGTTGCCAGGGACCAGGGGTTGAAGAGTCTGAAGGGTGTGTGATAGAAAGTGATCAAGGAGCATGTATGGGAAAGGGTGTGAGGGAGCAATCATGGGGCAGTGGGGAGAGGTGTGGGGACGGTCTGAGGTGGGGAGTGAAGCCATCAGGAGGGTGCGGAATGGGGGTGATGGAGATCGCACCTTGCACTGGAGCTGGAGGGATGCTGAGCAGCAGTGGGATCTACTGCAGCTGGAAGCAGCATCCTGCGTCACCTTCTAGTTGTCACCAATGTTGTGCTCACTTTGCGGATCAACACACAGGTGCTTTTGAATCCTTCACCCCATTGCTCCCCAACCCAGCTCAGCATCAGAGCTGGCTGGATCTTGCCTCCCAAAAGAGAAGAGAACAAATGATGGGAACAAAAGTGGATGGGAAGAGGGCTAAGACTTTCTGAGAAAAGACCTGAGGACTAACAGAAAGATTAGCTGCACTCAGAGGAGTCTTTTTAGAGGAACAACCTGTATGATCAGAGTGAAACAGCCCAAGAAACAGAAGTGGCACAACAGCTACTTGCTTAGCAGGCTCCATGGGGTGATACGGCTGCTAATAATTGCAACAGTTGGTGCTTGTCTGAAAGCTCCAGCTCCCAGAATCATGCAATGATGTAGAAATCTCATCTTCCGTTACAAGAGAGGGTTTCTGGCCTCCTGGTTGTGGAGAGAAGCCTGAGAAGGTGCTAAGGCAGCTGGAACACTAGAAGGCAAAGAGTAAAACCACATTCATTATTTTTAAATCTCAGGATTTTTAAAGCTGGATCAAGATTTTTATTTTTGTATATTTTTTGAGGCTTGACTCCTGATACTTGAGGCTTGGTACTGTGTGTAACCTCCCTTGGTCTCAGTCAGCATGCAGAATTAGGCCTTCATTGACTTTCCATGCCAGGCAGGCAGTGCTTCTGAAACTCAGAATGAAGAGCTGTATTGGGAGCCACTGCAGGGGTTAACACTGCTGGTTCCACTGTTCCTGAAAGTCATGCTCCACAGCTTTGTGCCACTTCTTGTTTATCGCTAATATAGTGCTTACCTCTGTCACGTCAACACATTTCTGCTCTTGGCTGCTGCCTGCATCACTGTTTGGGGAGGGATTTATAGCCAGGTCCAGAAAATAGAGAGGCAAGAGCTCTGATGGAAGACTAGTGGTATGCTTGAAGAGAGGGGACTAAAAGGGAGGGCTGGTGTGCAGGAAAATAGACCCCACTGGCAATAAGAGTCTAATAGGTTCCCAAACTTTCTGCTACCACACAATTCCCCTTGTCCTCTGCTAGACATATCTCCTTGGACTCAAGTGCCCTAGACCTTGCTCTCAAACCTGTAACATATCACTTTATGGTCAGAAGTCTTCTTGTATTGTTATTGCAGGCACCTAATCATGGCCATTGTCCAAAGCTCTGACTCTTTGGCTCTGATATTGGCTCTGATATGCTAAAATGTGGCTCAGCTCTGGAAAGGGCAGAGGGGAGCTGGAATCTATTTATCCTTGTCTCCAGCAACCAAGCTGTTTATCACTTCTGGTGGAATGATCTCTCTCTCTCCCTGTGTCACTAAAATTCCCACTCCTCCTTCAAGAGCTGACTCTTCCTCCCTGTATAAGCCATAGAATGCCAATAGGTTTAACAGGTATTAAGCATATTTGTCCTGCAAAGTCTTTGCTGCTGGTGATGATGCATAAGAGGGAAAAAAACCTAATGTTACTTGCAGGTCCTGGGGGAGTTTGCAGGGCTTGGAGTTAGAAACAACAGTCTGATTCATCCTTCCTATACAGCTCAGGCTGATATCATTTCATTCACTCCATGTAGAAGAGTGAAGAGCAGGACGAGCATCATTTTACTTTTAAGTGGAGTGAGTACAAAAAGATTAATGTCAAGATCCAATGGACATTATGTAGTTGAGCTGTATGGGAAGACTGCCAGATTTCTGCTACAACAAAACAAATGTCAACCTTGTTTGGCCAGATGAAGCAAAGCTCTATCTTTGACGGCCTTTGTGTTTGTAGCACGGCACTTTTTAATGCTGCATCTGATCGATTCCAAAATTGCAGGGCATGTCTGAGGCATCAGTAGAAGAACCCTATTGATTTGAGTGAAAATTAGAATAGTGTGTCTGGAGCTCACTGAGGTTGCTACTGAGAGGGGAGACTTCTAGTGAGTTATATAGAGGAGGAGCAGAGTGCACATATCACACGGAAAGTAGAAGAGACTGTTCCATGCAGAAGAGAGGTGGCACATGGAAGGTGACAGAAAGGTGATGGAAAGGGAGGCGTGGGCTGAGATCTTAGCCTCCTTGTTGGAGGCACTGTAGTACACATCACAGACAGTCCCTCCCCTGCAGATCTTATAGTCTAATAGCACTATCCCTGCAATTAGACCTTGGCTGACGAGGTGGCAAGAGACTTCTAGGAGAGAGCAAAGTAAGGGTGTAAGAATAAGCAAGCTTCGACTCTGTTTTTTTCTGTGCTCAGCTCCCAGCCCGCATTAGCTTTCTCTTCTATAAAATAGAAGCTTGGAAGTTGCTAGGCAACTTCAGTATTCTCCCACTCCATGTGTTTTTGGACCATTTTTTCCTAGCCCAGGGATACACAGGACTTGTTTGTCAGTAATTTCTCATGCCCATGCTGCAGAGTCAATGGTGATGCATTGTTTTCATTTCTGTAAGACCCACGGGCCCCAAATGAGATCAAAGCACTTGTGTGTTCATTCACTTCGCAAGTCCCCAACCCCAAGAGTTTATAATTGAGATAGACAAGATGAAGAGAAATGGAGTGCTAGCTTCAACCAGCAGATGGGAAACTGTGGCACAGAGAGGTTAAGAGTACAATCGCTCCCTTCCCAGGTCCTTGTCCTTCCCAGCCTCCGCCCTTTTCTCTAGTTGGGCCTTCTAACTCAGGCCCACTGTGCTGGTTTCTGGGCTCCAGCTCTTGTCTTGATTACTTTTAGCCCTGGGCCTCCTGGCCCTGTCTCCAACCTGCCTTGGGCAATGCCTGCTTTGACTCCCTCTGTCTGGACCCCCTGTCCCTATCTCCACCCTACTCTGCGCCCTCAGGCTCTGTCTCTGCCCCACTCCAGGACACTGCTGGGACCTCCACCACCCCTCAATCCCAACCCAGATCACTGGTATAAACTATAATAAAAAGATAAGCCCCCTGACTAGCACTCTGCTGTCTGCTAGCTTGTTCCTTTAGCTGCTAGCCCCAGACTAGCTGCAGGTGTGCCCTTTACCGAGAGCAGCAGGAAGCACCAGTTTCATTGCTGCCTTCCCCATTACAGCTGCCCCCTGCTTAGCCACCTTTCCTGTGCTCCAGGTGCTGTAGTTTCCCCACTTAGTTGCAGGGGCTCTAAGCTCCCAGTTACAGCTGCCATGATAGTTTTTTTTTCACTCAGGTGTTTAGAAGCTCAGGATTGCCTTTGCAAACATAAACCTGTCCCTCCCCACCCAGTCAACAAGTATGGCTCATCCACTCTTTTCTTCAGTCATGTTGCACCTATCTTCTGGTACTTCATTTGAATGGTAGGACTTTGCCTATATGAGCTGATAAGTATTCTGAGATGCAGGAAAATTGCATCTGAAGCTCCAAGATATAAATGGTAACACCAGGTGTCTTTTTCTTCCAGATCTCCTGACATACCTGTCTGATGCCTGTAGTGGGAGAAAGACATAATTTTGGGGTGGAAGAGATTTCAACTATAGTGGTCTGGAAGCTGCATAACAAGACTGGGCTCTGTAGAGAGGTACTGTTAAAATGCCAGTGATGCTCAAACACAAGACCTCCTAGGTAATTCTGCCTGTCTTCAAAGGATCAGCTCAAGATTGTCTCACATGGCACATTTCATAGTGCTTTTAACAGTCTGGGTTTATAAACCACAAGTGATGGGGCTTTTGCCCATTCCATTGAGACAAAATTTAATTAATGCAGGCCTGTGGGTGTTACTATCTGATGCCCTTCCAGAACATCATGTTCAACAATAGTCTAACTCTGAAAGGCAGAGAATACAGAGGTACAGTACTGCTAACACCCTCTAAGCAGTGTACTCACACTCCCATAATACCCTCCTGCTCCTTGCTTTTGTAGACAGTGCAGGACTCTCAGGGATGCAGGTAACACAAACACCATTGGACAGTCTGCTACGTCCCTCCAAATAAAGCAAAACGTGTGTTTGGGTGACTTGTACTGAACAGAAGCTACCAACACCAGGCCTGCACCCACATAACCAAGCCAAAGGAACATCACTACCACACCTGCTGCATTTACAGCACCTTTTCTGAGTCAGAGAATTCTACATCATATGATCGTTGCATTTAGCCATCATTAGATCCACAGACTACTCCTGCATCACACCTTGCTAATGACAGCCTCCATGGCAAGAAGACCCCTGTGTTTCCTTTTAATGCATAGCACAGGGATCAGATGGGAGGTCAGACCCCCCTGAAAAGAGCACAGTGCACCAGATCTGCTCATCTTACAATCATAGTTTTGCAAGCTGCTTTAGTTAATCTGTCTGCCATTCAACACAGCTACTTCTAACTCAAGAAATGCAGATGAAGTGTCTGTGGATAATTCCCAGTAGCTACTGCCAGCTCCGTGAAGCAAAGTTAAGGCTGCCCTGGTGTGAACCTCAGCTCTGCAAGTTCTGGTTCTCAGAAGTCTAAGTTTTGCTGAATTCAGGTACATCTATGCCATCTGCATGGTAAGCCTGTGACTCCACTGAAAAACAAAACCCACCCAGTCATGCCTGCTCCATGCATACCACATGCTGAAGACAAAGTTGCTGTTGGAAGTGTCAGGTTCACCCAGTAACACTCACAGGAGCGTGCCCAAGCTTACAATCCTGACAGCTGCGTTAACAGAAGTATTATATGGAAGGCAGTGGGTGATAGCATTGCTCTGCTTGGCACTGGCTAGGCCTCTGATGCATTGTATCCTGTTCTGAGCATCACATTTAAGAAGGCTGTAGAGAAACTGGAGAAATTAAGTGATAAAGACAAGCAACAAAGAGGATGAAGAGAGGTGCAAGGAGAGACTGAGAGAACTAGGCAATGCTTAGTCTGAAGGAAAGCAAACCAAGATGATAGCAGGTTTCAAATCTTTGAAAGCCTGCCATAAAGAAGAACAACTGTTCTCCCTTGTCACAGAGGGTACAGAGGGCAGGACATGGAGCAGTGGGTTTAGGATCCAATCCCATAAAGCAGAAAGCCCCTTTGACAGAGGCAGCCTACAGAGACATGCCCACAGCTCCTTCTCTACCTTCTGCCAATGTTGGCATATGGTTCAGGTTCACAGATCACAGCACATCTCCTGGAGATACCCAGTCATGTGAAAACCAGCTGGCTGGCACCCTTCCTGCACATGTGCATGATAACCTGTTTGACACCTGAATGTTTAGCATGCACCAATGTAGAGAGCTCCACTCTTCCCTTCATACGTTTTTCAGATTGCTCCCTCAAAGGGGCTGAGAGTGCCAGGCACCAAGCAGGACAACAAGCATTGGTGATCCAGTGGGGGGTAATCAGAGCCATGGCTTGCATCCAGGAGAACGGAGAAAGAGCTGGTAGAATGTGTGATTGCAGAAAGGTGATATTTTCTAGGGGTGATATCTCACAGACCTCTTAAATCACCTGCCCCAAATCAGGATAAGTAACCCAACCCAAAAGGCACAGTGTATGTCAAGACAATCCAACCAAAGCAAATGGACTTCACTAAGAAAAGTCAATCTTTAAAGAGAAAGGTCTTCTTAAACTTCATTAGATCAGAGCTAGTATCCTAAAATAATTCTACAGAGTCCAGGAAATGTTCTTAATATTCACACTAGATGTTCCCCTCTTCAGTTTTATCTCCTACTACTGGTACTGCTCTTATAAACATACTAATAAATACTGCTGTTCCCTTTTTAACACTAATATTTTCCCTCTTTTAGGTCCCTCCCATCCTACAATACAACTATTTCAGGGAATCTAATTGTAAGTGATGTAAACACAATTCCTGCTTGTAGTGAAAACTAGACCAAGGCTTTAGCTTGGTTATAAAACACAGCCTCACATCCAGAAACATAAGAAAGCTCTTTCTGTCTCATATTTGTTATAATCAGCCTACTATTCAGAAGCATTAAGAAGTAAAGCCTCAAATTACAAAGGTCCAGTTTACAGTACAAATTGCAGTTTCATAATGAAGTGGAGGTGGTGGGGGCACCCGCCAGGGTGAAAAAACAGAAGCAGTTGCACTGCCAGACTGGCCACTGCTGCACCACCAGCAACACAGCCAACGACCATCTCCTGTGCACTGCTGCTGCCCTGGAAACTCAGGAGTCATGTTATGCCTCGGAAAAAATGGGGTCAATGAGCATCTGTGTTATAACTAGGTCCCCTGACATAGCTGCATTTGTAGTTAAACCAGAGGCTACATGTTCGGCTCTCACAAGGTCTCTTGAATGGAACTTGATTCCATTTTCAGCTGGGAAGTTTGTTTCTGGAACATAGTGCTTTTTAAGTACCTCTTGAGTCCTTGCACTCCATTTTCACCCATTTCCCCTGGCAAACATAATTTCCAAACACTGCAAATGTCACTCTTCCCACCACCGTTAGGAAAAAATAGCTCTTCTCTTGCTAGTGTCTTCAGCAGCATTTGCTTTAAAGTGCTGTTCCAGCATCTAAATAAAGTCTTTACATTCTTCCCCTTTCACTAAGCTGGAAGCCATTTTCCCTTTTCCTTTTAATACTTTTTAGCCAAAAAGTCTCCTCTACATTTTCAACAGCCATTTGTTCTTTACCACTTCATTGCTAGAAAGCTCCCTTATGTCCTCTCGCACACCTGTGTTGCTCAGTCTGAAGTAGTCTTAGTTCAGCATAATGGAAACAAAGAAAGAATAAAGCAGTCTCCATGAGAGAGAACATGTGAGACTTATTTTGTACCATTCTGCCTCTGCTCTGGAACATACAGCGGCCCCTTCCTCACAGTTGTAAATGCAGCCGTGGCAGGATTCCTTTGGGCTTATAGGAACGCAGGGCACAAGATGACGAGATTACTGTTCATTAAATAGATTTGCTCTGGAGTACAAATGTTTAAAGTGCTCCTCACTTGTAAATGAGACAGTCATGATGGGGCAAAACATCCATGGCATTCAAGTTTACTCGTGATTGGGTGGGGGCTGGTTTTCACATTGTCTTCATGTCACAAAAACCACTAAGGACATGTCTACAGTGCAATGTATTCATGTATTAGGGCATCTTTTGTCCCTACCACCCACCATCCACACTGAAAGTCTCTATCCTGTTTCCCTAAGTAGGCTACAGCCCAAGACTACTAGTCCTGCTCACATTTTAGTATGTTTGCCTCTCTGCATGGTCAATTTGCACTGCGGTTGCAGTATAGGCATGAGTTACATGGCTTGAATGCAGACGATTCTCCATGGCATTCCCACAACTCTAAATTCCTATGCCATCTGGCCCTTCTGCATCCCTCTTCTGTTGGTCCCCAAAAGGTGGAGAACACTTTACATCACACTGTTCAGTGTTTAATTCCAGTCTCTTCACCAACTGCGCCTGTGGCCTGCATAGCCATTACTGGCTCCAGATGACTGGTCAGCTCCTGCAATGCCAATCCAAGCAGGTGATTCCTATGTGCCGCTAGTTGACCATAGAAGCATGCATGCCGCTGTGACTATCTGGAGGGAATACACAGAGCACTGTGATTCTAGCTGTGACAGCAAGAATATTTGCCATGACAAGGTGATTCTGAGGCACCTTCCTCATCTGGACATTCATAGAACCAGGTTACAGAGCCCAGAGTATATCAGGCGCTCAGGCAGGAGTGCTGAAAGGCAACAAGCACTCTCTAGAGACCCAGTAATATCTCCACTACATGGAGCTGAGCAAGGTTCTTGCCTGTGCTGTGAGCAGCAGGACTGCAATAACAGCGCTTCAGCCCATGGCAAACATGGAGCAGCCTGCTCAGCAAAGAGTTTCTCTGGATGACGTGGGACCACGTTCCAAGGACCTCTTCGGTTGTGAGCCCATGGGAACCCACTAGAAGAGCATAAGTGGAGCACCTAGACCTTGCTCAGTAAGTGCTGCCTACCATGTTTGCTATTGTTTGAGAGAAGTTTTGCTAGGAAGGGTTACTAGATTTACAGTTGGAAAGATTTGGGGCTATAGGGGTGGGACTTGTTAATGGTAGAAAGAACATAAGGCGTTTATGCAGTGAGTGGCTCTCCTTATTCACACCAACCCCTTGTCAACACGTGTCCCTTAATATGATCACCAAGAGGGGGAAAATGTAAGCATGCAAGCCAAGTGTAAAGTGTTTCCTGGTCTTGCCTTATTGATTCAAAGTGTGATTGCATGATTGCACGGCTCTCAGAGTGGTTACATAAGATCAAAGATGTTTTTTCTAGTACTGCGTCACGATCTGTGAAAGCACACAGCTCATGGATTGCAGCTTAGGAACACTCAAATAAATGCAGGAGCTGGAACTTTGTTGGGACCTAGGTGGCTCTTTTGGTGGATATTTGTCAGAGCTCAACATCACTAGACATCAGCTTTGTCTTCCTAGTCTCCTTCTCCTGAGGGCTGGCCACCATTTTTGGCAAAAGTCCACAGGTTCTGTGAAGCTTAATCACTGAACTGCTCATGGACAAATCAAAGCCATTGGAGCTCTCCTCCCCCTCCTTTGGTGGTTCACAGGGCAGACTATGGCTATCAGTCAAACAGTTCATACTTCAGCAACTGATCAGTGTTCTCCAAGATCTTTCCCCACTCCCGGGAGGTGATGCTTGTAGACTTGTCATGTAATAGGAACTCATCATTCAGACAGGCTATAGCCAGTGGGGAACCTTGATGGTCACTTACTGTGTGCTGAAACTTTATGCTATAACTTATTAGACCCCCCTCCACTTGGTTCTGTGTTTGTGAAGCCACCAGACTCTTAAAATTTCCTTTGCATAGAACGTAGGAACCCCAGTACTGGCCTAGAAAGCCACCTTCCTGTTTATATCTTCAATCAGCTGGCCAGCCTGAAAATCATCAGGGACCTCAGGCTAGCACAAGAGGCTCTGCTTACGCCATTAGTGACCCTGAAGAGTTAGCTAACAGATTTAAAATAAATAAATAAATAAAAATAGAGAAAAAATTCTTTCCCAGATGTGAAAGATTTACCTCACTGTTGCCTTGCTCAGTTTTCACCTGCAGCCTCTAGACAGCCAAGCTTGCAAATAAGAAAAGTGACATGTTCAGAATGATGAAAATTGCAAAATGGAGCCATGTAATTATGATGTAATGTGGGTGGGGGGCGAGGATTTGTTTCATACATTTCTAGTAACAGCAATATTGAATGGACTCTTTTCCTTGTCAGGGACTTTGACATTGGAAGGGCCAGCCAGCCTACCTGAGCGCACAGATGACTCTACAGAAGCCAAAAAGAAGTCCACTGCAGATCGTCACAGAGATGCAAAAAAGGGATCAAATTTAGTGAGCTACAGGGAAGAATGGGACAGAGAAACATGCAGGAGATAGTAGGAAGGGAGCAGGATTGAGAGTAGACAAAACCCCTATACAGAATGGCTTGCAATCACTCTGAGCAGGACCCAGGACTCTATATAGGCTTCCTATGCAGTATCTTGTAGAGCAGTGCTTCTCAAAGTGGTGGTCCCGCAACAAGTTGCCAGGAAAGAAAGAAATATATTTTCAGAAGCATAACATTGATATGTCATAGCGCCACAGTTCGTACGTTCCAACACTCCAGGTGACGTCACATCGTGCAAGGTGAGGAAAGAGAAAGAAACAGCTGGTCGCGCATTTGTGAAGTGCTATTACATGCAGTTGCTGCCACCAGCTGAACCGGTCACCGGTCCCTGGCCCACTGGAAAAAAAATTGCCGGTCTTCCCCATCAGATAGTTTGAGAAGCACTGTTGTAGAGAACCTCAGCAATGGGAAAAGCCAGGCCCTGGAGATGCCTGCTGGACAGTTTCTAGCAGAGACACAATTGAATGTGCCTCTTGTAACACAGGTCCCTTTCCAAGCCTTCCAAGTGCTTAACCCAGTAAAAGTTCTTTGGGTAAATTCAGTATCTTATTAGATCAACAAAAATAGTTGGAAAAATTCTTCTTTGCAAGCTTTTGGGTACAAACACCCTTCGTCAGGCCCTTCATCATTTGTACCCGTAAGCTTGCAAAGAATAATTTTTCCAACTATTTTAGTTGGTCTAATAAAAGATATCAGATTTACCCAAAGAACCTTGTCTACCTATGTCCTTAGAACAACATGGTTACAACCTATACCCCCTAACCCAGTAAAAGAGATTCTGCAAGCCCCTGTTTCTCCACCCTGTCCAGCATAACAGCATCATCTGCAGGTTTATATAGGATGGTTCTAGCAACTGTGTGGTCACTTGAGCCATTCAGTGCTTCTGTATGGTTTTGAGAGACATAAGAGGAAGGAAAACAAGAGAGATGCTCAGCCTTGGTTTTCCAGATTACACCTTGTTTGATTGTTGAATAAACAGGCTGATTTGTCAAAAGGGATCAGTTGCTCTCACTGTACTGGTCTGAAGCTTTTACTTGTAGGCACCTGGGAGTTTGATAAAGTTCTGTTTTATTGTTGTCCAGTCACTTGTAAAGAAATGGGAAGATGAAGCTATACCAAAAAGTTTTATTGAGGTATCTAAAACCCAGCAAGCAATCTATACAAGCCAATAAAATGCCTCCCCATGTCCCCAGAGAGCACTGAGTTTCATTAAAATTGATATTTAATTTGCCAAGTAAATCCACCTTTACCCAACACAATTCATAAAATTAATCAGGCTTGGAATAACCCATATGGGTTAGCAGTCACCTCACCTCAGAAGTTTTAAAAAACACAGCAGGCACTTTAAATCCACAGCACATATCAGGACAACATGTTCCTCAGTGTTTCACCACAAAACAGAACTTGCATTAGCTTACTCATTAAAATCTCCACACGTAGCATGGATGTGAGCATGCACATATGGTAGTCCTCATCGTCTTTGTCTCCCTTGACCTTGAGTCCATGTTACTTGTTGGGATTCAGCCAAGGGACCCATCAGTGCCTAGGGTCCATTCCATAGGAAAACTCTCCCCTCTTTTTCCCCGAGCATTGTGCCAAGCATGGCAGCCCAGTCGTGTGTGTTTCAGATGCCAGAGTTCAAAGCTCTGGCATCCAGAGACTTTTGAAAGCAGCCTTTCTTTTCTGCCTTCCAAGTGTACCTGTCAGCACCACCTGTAACTGCTAGAAGTGTCACTGAATTTTCTAAGAGGCCCCATATTTCCTGGATAGGCTTTGTCGGCCATGGCAGGAGAGGAGTGGTCCTCCAAAATCATAGTAAATAACCAAACCCCACTGAGGACCATATCATGTGGGGAGAATAAGGTCCCAGTTTATCCCAGCATGCAGCCCATGCTATCCACCAAGCTCTGCAGAAGCAAGTAGTCCCCCTTGTAGGCAATTTGTTCATTGGCTCCCCAATGCAGTTTGGAAAGTCCATTTCCTGAAAGGCCAGGAATGTTCCTGATACCAACAGCCCGTGGGTAAATATCCGTCAAAAGAGCAATGCAAACCTACAACCACATCGGCCCTGAATGTGATTTGTCAACATCAGACTGAATAGCCACAGGTCTATATCCGTCTGGGGCAGGCAGATAACCACCCATTTCTGTACCTTTGGGGTTCCCTCAGGTGTGTTTAGTAGGCCAGAGGATGTGGGAAGCTTCTTGTACAGGTTCATGGAGGTCTGGAGCCTCAGTTGGTTATCTTGTGATTGAAAACCAATCTGATCCTGCTCTGGAGCCTGAGAACCTGTGTATCTTGATTTTGAGTAAATAAAACAGCATTTGGTTGTTGCTTCAGGAAGATCATCACTGTTTTTCTAACTTCTTGGCATATGGCAAAAATATAACTCCCTCCACAAGGGCCTACCTGGGGCCAGGGTGCCAACGCAGCCTTCATCCTACCTTCCAAATCTGTCCTGCACATTTCCTGCATGGCCTCTACTTCAGTGCCTGCACACATTTTAGTGGTTCCCCAAAGGGCTTCCAGTAGCTTTCTGAAGAACTGCCCCACATCATAAGCATGGACTATACTCAGGAAGAGCTCCTCCAACAGATCAAGGTCTCTGACTGCTGTTACAAACATGCAGGACTGAGCCTAGCCTTGCACTAGGATAACAAAGCCTCAGGTAATGGCAGGCTAAGATAACTTCTGCCCTCGGGACTGTTGAAGGAGGACACGTGGTCCTTAGCGTACCACAGACTCATTCCTAAAGAAGCTTCATCCCTCCTCAGTGCTAGTAGGGACCTACACTGTGGCCCTACAAGTCTTTGCTCTGCGTATGAGAACCAGCAAGCCCAGTGTGGACATGAACATGGTGCGCTGTAGACAGTGCCTGCCTTGAGCTCACCAGCTGTGCAACAGAGTGTACGGATACGTGTCAGCACAGACGCGTGGTAGGAGCCCTTCCCTCTTCAGCAGCATGACAAAGGGAGTAGCATAGGGCCCTGTGTTCAGTGCCTACCAGTCACCCTATTTCAGTCCCCACCATGTGCAAGTAAAAAAGTGTCATTTCCTAAGTCTTGGACCAGCCTCTCTCTCTCTTCCCTCATCAACACTTGTAACCGAGGCTGACTTGCCAAACTTCTCCTATGCAACTCTCCTTCCTGCCTTAAGGTGGGAACAGAGCAATGTCCTGGAACTGCAGCTGGAGGAGCACGTGACACTAGGGGTGCACTGAGAGAGATTTTGGGGGCCGATACTCATAGCCGATATTTAAGGAAACTTATCGGCCGATACCAATCCGATATCCGATACAGTTGCCATCAGGTGGTAAGTCCAGTGTAGTGGCAGGGAAGGGGGAAGGAAGATCAATGCCCCCCGCAGTGAGGGAGGGGGCAGGGGCAGGGGCAGGTGCTGCCCAGCCGGGGCGCGGGAGGGAGGCGGGGCTTGT
>NW_005842725.1:573218-588638 GCF_000455745.1 Alligator sinensis | reverse complement strand
GGTGGGCCCGTTCCCCGCCGCTGCTTGCGGGGGGAGGGGAGGCGTGTGCCCCCGGATCTGCGTGGCACAGGGTGGGCAGAAGCTGCGAGGCGGAGCTGGAACCGCGCAGGGCTTTTCTTGCCAGGGGCCGGGCTCAGAGCGGGCTCCGGCAGTGCTGGGGGGAGGCTGCAGCCACCCCAAGTTTCACCACAACTCCGCACCGCTGCCCGGCGCAGCCCGGCTTTTCCGGGCACTTGGGCGGAGTCGGGGCGTTCAGCTGAGTGCGCAGCTGCAGCGAAATGTGGGGGGGCTGCAACCTCCTCCCAGCGCCCGCTCCGAGCCCGGCCCCGCCTCCACCCAGCAGCTGCAGCCCATCCCCACCGCGCAGAGCCGGGGCCACACGCCCCCTCCCAGGGTGCAAGCAGCAGCAGGAGCTACCCCCACCCCATGAGCCGCACCTCCATCCCACGCTCCTCTGCCCACTCCCTCACCACCGGGGCGCTGATCTGCCCCCCATGCTCCTTCCCTCCCGCCTCCCCTTCTGACTTACCGGCCGGAGCCAGCTCTGCTCCATGCTGCGCTGCGGCTGCACGCAGCACAGGCGTTTCTTGACCAAATCCTATCAGGTCGATATACGATATAGACATTTTTTTTTTTTATATTGGTAGCAATGCGATATCGGACCGATGTATCAGTGCACCTCTACAAGACACAGATTCACAGTCGTTTAGGGCTGGAAGGGACCTTGTGAGATCATCGGGTCCAGCCCTCCTGTTCTGGGCAGGAAAGACTGTGGGGGTCAAATAACCCCAGCCAGGTATGTGTTGTCTCCTTTTGAAGATCTCCAGGGTAGGGGCCTGCACCACCCGCGCTGGGAGTCTGTTCCAGAGTCTGGCCACACAAACCGTGAAGAACTTTTTCTTTATATCTAGTGTGAAGCCTTCTTCTAGGAGTTTGTCTATTGCTCCTGGTTTTCCCCTGGGGCACTTTGGTGAATGGTTGTTTACCTAGCTGCTGATGCTCTCCCCTGATATATTTGTAAGCTGCTACCAAATCCCGCCAAAGTTGTCTCTTTTCTAGGCTGAACAGTGCCATATCTGTCAGCCTTTCCTTGTATGGTTTGCTCTTCAGGCCTCTAATTATACAAGTGGCTCTTCTCCGGACTCTCTCAAGCTTCTCCACATCCCTCTTGAAGTGTGGGGCCCAAAACTGGACACAGTACTCTAGCTGCGGCCTCACCAATGCCAAGCAGAGTGGAAAAATCGCTTCCTTAGTTTTGCTTCAGATGCTCTGGTTGATGTATGCCAGCCTATTGTTTGCTCTTTTAACTAGCATCCCACTGGTGGCTCATATTCATTTTATGTATGGTTAATTATGACCCCCAGGTCCCTTTTGGATGTGGTGCTAACTAGCGTAGCACCACCGAGCCTGTACATTTGTTGCAGATTTTTCCTCCCCAGATGGAGCACTTTACACTTCTCAGTGTTAAACAGCATCTGGTTCTGGTCTGTGCATCTAACTAATCTGTCTAGGTCTGCCTGGATTGTCAGCCTCCCTTGATGCATGGCCACACTTCCCCACAACTTAGTGTCATGGTTGAACTTTGCCAGTGTGCTTTTCACCCTCGCATCCAGATCGTTGATGAAGATGCTGAAAAGCACTGGTCCAAGTAGGAAACCCTGGGGGACCCCACTGGCTACCTTCCACCAGGTCAACACAGATCCGTCTATTAGTACTCACTGGGTCTAACCCTGCAGGCAGTTTCCCACCTATCTGACTGTTGCATTGTTGAGCCCATAGTCCCCTAGTTTTACCTCGAGAGCCTCTTGGGACACCAAGTCAAAGGCCTTCCTAAAGTCCATGTAAATTACATCAACCTTATCTGGTCGTAGAAGGAGATGAGGTTCATCAGACATGACCTACCCGCAGCAAAACCGTGCTGGTTGTTGTTCAGAATTTTCCCTTCTACTAGCTTTTTGCATATAGACTCCTTGAGAAATTTTTCAAGGATTTTTCCCTGGAGTGAGGTCAGGCTGATCACCCTGTAGTTCCCTGGGTCCTCTCTCCTCCCCTTCTTGAAGATGGGCACAACATTGGCCCTTTTCCAGTCTTCTGGGATCTCTCACGAGCACCATGAATTCTCAGAGGTTCACCAGCAGTCCTGCAATGACTTCAGCTAGTTTGTTCAGCACTCATGGATGGAGTTCATTTGTACCAGTCAAAAGGCAGGGCTGGGTGGCACCTTAGAGGTTAAGAGAGGCTTGAGCTTTTGTAGATGGGACAGGCTCATGGCCACAGTGGTGGCTGTGACACTCCTGGTGGCCATGCAGCTCCTGCCCAGTTCTAACTCTAAAGTTGCCCTCCCTAGCTTGCTTTCCTGCCATGCCTTGTTCTTTTGAAAGTTGAATAAGGGAGGCTTCCCACAGGCCTTCAAGTGAGCCTTAATCCCACCAATTCCCACACCAGATCTCTCCTGGACCCCACTAGTCTCGATCCAGCCCTCAGGCCTGCTAGGTCTCTCTTGGCCTGACTACACCCCTGTAAGGCACCTGTAGGCTTAAGGACAAATTGCATGGCTCTGTTCCTCTCCTATGACAATCCAATTAGAGAGTGTGGCATTAAAGTGTATGGAGCATATCCTGTTTAGTATAATCCATAAATTGCAGGGGAGCTCATACTGGGTGGATAGGGTGTTGGGTTGCTTATAAAGTGCTTAGAAAGTGGGATGAGACCAACTCTAACCTCAAGCACTTCATGCTTAACTGCTAGTACACCTTGATAATGAGCACCTGCCCTCTGGCAAGCATTTAAGCCTTTGCTAGGCTTAACACAAACCAGGCCTACCTGCCTGTACAACCAAGCCCTTCTCTGCCCCAGGTACCTTCCCTTTCTCCCTGCAGTGCAGAGTGGCTTTCTTCCATTATTCAGGAGCCCTAGTGCTAGGAGCTCCTTACTTCATGGCTGCCAAGATTAGAGTGCCTAACCACTCCAGGCCTAGCTCAGGCTCAGGGTTTATATAACTCCTGTCACAGGTCTGGTGAGTTTTTAATTAGACCCACTACCCCCTTTACTACCTGCAAACAGCCTTTCAGGCTGCTTGTTCCCTTAGAGGAGCAGGTACGTCCCAGTGCCCTGCTACTGTAGGCAACAGTCTACTTCACCAGCTGATTGCTGTTACCTACAAAAGCCAGTGCCTCTCTAAGGTGCCACCCTGACTTGCCTTCTGCCTAACTTCAGGCTGAAGTGGCTAACTGTCTCCCGGCTTATTTGTGCCAGTGTCTTTACACAGTGTAAATGCAGAGCGGACATGTGATGTTCAGCCCTACTCCAATGTAAGACTAAGTCAGGAGTGGAAGACACTGGCATGCAGATTGTGTCCACAGTTCTAGGCAGGTTTATCCCAGGTGAACTGTTCACTTCATGCTCCCATTATTTTCTCCCCTTCCATCAAGTCTGCTCTATATCAGGTCTGCTTCCTCCTCCCAAGCAGTGTTACCTCTACTCCTGGGGGTTTTCACAGCTCTCCCCAAGACTTGAGGATACTGTAGCAGGACCTCCACCTAAGACCAGGGGGGTAGTTCCAGATTCTCCTCACAACTCCCCTTGCCAAGCAGAGTATTGCAGGGACCTGGAGCACACTAACCATTGTCCCAGGAAGGTAGGAAGCAGACAAGCCATCCTGAGCTGCTTGTCTCATTCAGGTGCTTCCCCAACCCATTAAGAATGATGCTGGGTTGCTGGGGGAAGAATTGGAGCTCACCTAATTCCTCCAATAGCCCTGAGCAACCAGGCTCAACCTTGGGCAGCAGGACAGGTAGCACTTCAGAGGTAATCCCCAATCTTTCTCCCATCCACCCCCAGCAACCTCTGTCTGTTTAGAAATTCTGTCTCCTAGTTGTGTGACCTGACACAATTAGGCACCTGATGAGCCTCACCCTGTTGTCTGCTGACACTCATCCCCCCTTCTGCACATGGGAGTTACTGACCTACTGGTAAATTACACTTCCAGCTTATTTGCATGCTCTGTATGATTTTTAAAAAAAACTTTTTCTGTCTAAATCACATTTGCCTTGAATCAAAGCTGGGATGCGAGCTGGATCCTTCCCTCACCCACACCAGCCTTACATCCCTTTGCCTGGGGTAAGTGGAACACAGGCAGATCTGAAGTGGCTGTTCTAGTTTAGCAGTTGTACACAGGGGAGGAAGAAAATCACCCTATGTTAATTGAAGACAGTTTTGTGTTGAGATCTGGTTTTCTGTGTTAACCCTGAGGACAGTGACCATTTATAACCCTTCAATGTACTGGTGTTTGATCTGTCAGACACCAGATTGTATTAGCAGATTGATTCCCCTTGGTACCAATTCTCATGCTGAAGTGAAGCCAGTCTGAATTGCCGCTCGAATCACAGGCATCTATGTGAAAAACAAACCTTTTCCTTAACGAATCTGTTCCCAAAGTGAGCCAGGTTCCCAGCTGTTTGCTTTAGTAACAAAAATAAATTTGAGACAGTGAGCTAGATTCTCTCCCAGCTTGTGCATCATCACATGTTGAGTGCAGAATTTTCCAGTGCTGTATGTAGCCAGCTTCCTCACACTAAGGCAATATGTGAACCAGACAGGGTCCAGCATGGGCGTTCTGTGCCTGGGCTGAGTTTGCAGGCAGGCAGGGAGTGAAAAAAGGCAAAGCCTAAATTCAGTTACCCTAGGAGAAGGTATTCTGGATTTACACTAATGTAACTGTTATCGGAATCTAGCTGAGCTTGCAAACAGACTATGTCTTGTAAACTAGACTCTTTCCTTCTACAAGTTCCCACAAGCTATAACATACCATCATCTGGGTATGTTCTCAAACACCTCATTTAACCAGAAAGCGCTGTGGCTCTGTTGAAGGCAGAAGGAAAGACCAGGCCCTGCCTCATCTAGGAAGAAGGGTGAGATCTTACCTGGTGCTAGAACACAGGACTAGAAGGGACCAGAAAAACCAGTTCCCAGTGTTTGCTGGAAACCATTTATCCAGAGATTCTTAAAAATCACCTACTTTGAAACCTCCCACAGCACGACTGCAAGGCACAAAACCAAAAATGCCAAGAACACCCTGTAACACGCCACACGTAAAAGCAGGGTGGACAATGGCTTGAGGTAGCTTGTGGTTTTCATTCAGCAGGCCAAAGTAAACCCTAGGTCTAGCTAACACGTGAGAAGGGAAGCATGTCTGTCCATCACGGGATTTCACCATATGTTAGTTACTGTGTGCAGCTGAGATTTGGTAAAAATAAAATCTCTTCTCTCTCAGTGTGGATGTATGCTGAGAAAAATAAGTGTGACACCCAGGGTCCTGGACCAAATCCCACATCTGCAGGGATGCCACTGGAGTTGTTACCAGAGGAGAATAACTGACTGCCAGAATGCTCCTAATACTTAATATAATCTTGATCCTGTTCCAAGACATGCATTTCTACTTATTAGTCAGTGTGATGATATGAATAATTTTCCACTGATCCTGCTATTGATACTATAGCAAAATGACCTGCTGAAAACTTGCATACCTGCCACTTGAGAATGGCCATCCAAAGTATTTTGGCAATCTCTTAAATCCCCTATTAGTCTTAATACCATCCCCCACCAGACACCACCAAGTCCTTTGTGTCCCTGCCCACGAGCAGGAAAACAGCAACAGGGGGTGTGGACACATGTAACAATTGAGCCTTCCAAAAGGTCACTGGTTGGGAACTGTTTCACAGCTGTCAGGGGTCAGGTCTCCACTCATGCAATGCACAGAATTCCAGATAGAACAATCACTTTTTAGGCATTGAATTGTGGCTCTGACACCAGGGATGGGGCACCCAGCCCAGAATGCCTCAGAGCAGGTGAGGAGGAAGGAGTATTTATACCCATGCTTTAGGGGTCCCAGCAGGTAGGTGACCTGAGGCTAGGGGCATTTTCATTTTTCTGCTTTCACTTCTCTCCTAAACATGAGTTCAATAAACTTCAGTGGCCTGCATCTGTCCACAGTCTGCAGTATGCTTACCTGACTTGGGGAAGCCAGGGATGTGGTCTTGAACCAGTTTTTGGGTTCCCAGGGGCTGAGGAGGGGGGTCATAATGAAGGGCTGTGGTAGAGCAGCGAGTGAGGATGCAACTGATTGTTATGAAGATAGCTTTTATTGACCAAGCCATTCAAGGGAGCTCATTGACAAAACATGTGAACAAAAAAATAAAAAGGGGGCTGCAAAGTTTTGTCTGTATACCAGGGTGGTCATTTATAGGAGGAAGGGGAAAGGAGAAGTGAGGCAGTGTGGGATGCCAGCAGGGCCCACCAGATCTGTCACAGAACACTTGGTATCCACATGCAATTTTGACCCAGGTCAGAGTGAACTGGTTCAAAACAGTACTTGATTTCCCAGGTACATTTTTCAATCGTTCTAGGCAGCTTTAAATCAATTTAACAGGCTTGTACATCTGTCTGCTTCAGCTGCATTTAAATCAGTCAAAGTGTTTATGCATGTCCATACCCACTAACAGCAAATAAAGCAAATGAATATAAACTTCCCCCTGGAACAACAAGCCTAGGTACAGGCACTAAAACAGTTCGGTAGCTGCCATCTTCTGCCAGCCTGAATTCAACACACTGTGTAATGGGTACATGAATGGACCATCACACTGCTCTGAGGTCTGGAGGAATGTCAAAGCACATCTGCTTAGGATAACTGGGGTAGTTGGGGCTGCAGGCTCTCCCAGAACATGCTCTGTTCTTCTCCAGTGGGCAACCAAGCTAGTAAGGGTGAGAAAAATGGCTAATGCTTTTCTCTAGGGAAATGAAAGTGGCACTGGTGGTAGAGGAGCCTCAGCAGAAGTGTGCAGATGCTAAGCCTGCACTTCCTGACAGGGCAGGTCTGCCTCTGGCCAGCACAAGGATTACACTCTCCTTTTTCTTCTCTTCTCGTGTAGCCATGGCTACTAGTAGAAACAGCTTCCACTGCTCACCCCCACCACCTGCTTTGCAGACAACCAGTCTCCTTTGTTCTATGCTGAATCTAGACTTCTGTATAGGCAAAGCAAGGGAATAGAGGGACCAGTCAGTCTGTAACTCACCAGCAAGCCTATGGGACCAACCTGGGGAACTGTTGGCACAGTTGTCTGAGAGGTTGCCTTCCCTGGCTCTCTGCAGGGTGACAGAGACCTGCTCAACTGGTTGTGCTATGAGGAGTTCACTGTGCAGAACCATGTACAAAGCATGTGAGCTTCTGCTAGTGGGACACTTGCTCCCCAGTGGCCTACCAGTGCCTTCACTGGGGGAGCTTCAGAGCACATGGACAGCTACTCAGACAGGCTTTCAGGCAGCCAACAAGGCAGCACTTGCAGTATAACCATCCAACATGGCTAGTCACTCATTGTAGGAGAAACTCTGCTATTTCTGTGTCTCTTACAAAACCCAGCCTGCCCTGAGGTAGAAGGAGACAGCTCCATGCAGTCAGGAAGCAATACTGTACCACTGCCCTCTGGGGCAGATTCAAAACTAGAACAAGGAAATTCCATCGCTGGCCTTCCTGTGTTCCCAGACTATACCTGTAAGTGGGCACATCTATATGTGCCATTAAATGACTCTGAAGCAGTTTGAGCCTGAGTCAGCTGCTCCTGGGTGCAGTGTCTGCATGTGTGCTCAGGACCATAGCAGTTTCAGCTGGGGTGCAGCAGCCCCGGGCTGACAGCAGGCTCAGGGGGCAGCCCTGTGCTCCGGGTGGCAGCATCAGGTGGTGGAAAGGCTGGCTGGGCATGAGAGTGCTAAAGTATGCGGGGGGTAGGTGGCAGACACTTTAGCACCCTCATGCCCCAGCCAGCCCATCATGGTCTACATGTGGTTTAGTGCATGTAATTACTTTGCTGTAGGATAGTATTGTCCCTGATGAGACTATCCCATGGCAGAGGTAATTAATTTACTGCACCCTGATACTGGCATGCATGTAGATGGTGATGCTTTACTGTGGAGCTAATTAGCCATCTCTGCAGTAAAGCATGTATGTAGATGCACCCAGTGGGTAACATACAAAGCAGGGAGTTAAAGGAGGGAAGAGGCTCAGAACAATACAGAGGTGTGTGGAAAATACCAGAGACAGGATGAAATTCATATTTACACTAAAACAAGCCAGTGCTGTGTGGTTTGAAAGAAGAGTTCGGGTGGGTGAAATGGCACTAATGCCAAACAGCTTAACAATTCCTTCATAAACAGGCTAGAGAACAGTGCTAGCTGAAGGCAGCAGCATTCAAAAAGAACTGGAAGATAGCCCTTCGAAAACAGTTTTCCACTGCCCAACAAACAGCATGACAGCAGGCAATCCTAGAGGGTCAGAGCCTTGCACAGTACCATAGCTGGAAAAACAGGGATGCTTTACGTCAGCTACTTCATTCTTCCTGCCTGTTTGTATAATTTTTTCCCTGCCCCCGTGTCCCCAGTTGTGGGTGTAGCTCCAGTGCTGTTTTCTGCATAAGGCACCTTCAACTAGTAGGAGGCTTGATTCTCCTCCAGATTCCAGCTTTATGCCAATGTAACACACTGGAGGCAAAAACAAGCAGATTAAGGATCTGTCTACATGGAGATGCTGGTGAGCAGAACGCTTGAGCATGAATTTACTGTGCAGTAGCTACTCTACCAATTCCCCACATGGACACTTTTAGCACATATTAGGTGCTGGGTAGCTCATTGTACATTCAAAATTGTAGCCAGCTTCCTTGCACTAAGGCCCTCTGTGCACACTAAGCACTTGTCTCTGCTACAACAGGGGTAGATTTCATAGAAGCAAGCACTGAGCCCTCTTCATCCAGATTCTGCTGGCACACTCCAGAGATAGAGGTTCACCCAGCAGGCTGCTCCATGTGTCCCCAGCATCCACTTGCAGGCCCACCAGAGATTTGGGCTCAGGAAGCCAGAGCAGCCCCACAGATGAACTTATAGCTCTGGGGTCCACCAGCAGACTCAAATGGGCAGGGTATGGATGGGGCATCCTCTGTCTCCTTCTCCCTGAGATCTGCTGCTGAAATAATACAGACAAGTCTTAGAGCGCCCATGTGGGGAGCTAGTGGAGAACAATTAGTGGACTGCAAAATCCAACCAGATAACTATGTCCTAACTTCCCATTGCAGATAAGACAATAGTCTGCTTACTGCCCACAAGGAGAGGGTATTCTGGGTCTGCTGTTCCTGTCTTACTCAGGACACTCCCAGTTTACACTGAGAAAAGGAATTGCACTGGAAAGGAGGGACACGGCCTTTAGAACAGTGACTATCCTTCACTTGCACTGACATTGACCACACGTTTTGCCTCATGTGGGTCAAGGATGGCCCAGCACCTGGGGCTCCTGCCTCGTACTCAGGCGGACTCGGTTAAATTTCCTGCTCTGTCACAGGCTTCCTATGTACTCTTGAATGAACCACTTAGTCTTTCTTTATAACCACCAGAGATAGACTGTAGCACAGACCAGCATACTGTGCTAGTTATAATCCACCCAGCTCCAGTACCAGTCACTCTGAGCACAGAGAAAATTGGATTTCAGAGCAGGCTACAGGGGACCCAGGATGCACACTCCAATTGCTAGTCTGCACTGAAGTCTGTTCCACTGCATACTCGCTGCTACCAGTACCAAGATAGCTGGATTAAAATTGGTGTGGGCGGACAGGTTTGCCACTGCCTTTTTGAGTAGAGACCTGAGTCAGTGCACTTCTCACCTACTTTGTACTGGTGTAGATGGTTACCCAAGAGACAAGGTAAGAGGATCAGACCGTGTAGATCGAACACTCAACCTGCTCAATTCTAGTCCAATATACACGAGCAAAACTAGGAGGAACCCCACTGAACCCCATGGCATTTTGCCGTCAAAAATAGGTCCCAGAATTTTTCCAAATGAAGCCATGGATCTGAGGGCTGATCACTGCTGCTTCATTCTCAGTGTTTGGAATAAGTTTTAGAACGTTCATGTCAATTCATAAAATAAGCTTGAAAGGAATCTAGAGCCTTACAAACAAGTAGAATAATGTGTATTTCAAAAGAACTAAGCTCACGATCATGCCGATGCCTGTTGGCCATTTTGGGGAACCAAAGCAGCGATGTAGAATTTGTTACCCAACTCAGACACCAGCTCATGCAGATTAGGTTGATTTTCCTGCACGTGACACAGCCAGGTGTTACTCTGAAATTGTAAAATATTTTAACGGAGGCATCTCAGCACCTCCTTTACCCTATCCTGCATGTTCATAGGGTTGTAATAATAGCAGATGTCATTTCCCTCCTTCCAATGGGGAGCTGTATTAAATTGTGACAACCTCCAGGGATGTAAGACAACTAAAAATAGAGCTTAAATATCATTCAAAGACGTGCACATTTACATATCTTTTCTTTCTCCTTCAGACGCTTTGGTAGGGCAGGGGCCTTTCAAGACAATCACACAAGCGTTCTTAGCCTGAAAGTCGCACCGTGAATAAGAACTCTCAGGTGAGAGATGATAATAACTGCAGAGACCTTGGGAAATAACACCCAATTAGTAGTGTCAATTTATTAAGTTCTCATTAAAAAGTGTGCTGATCCCAATTGATAAAATAATCCTCCATCCCAAGAGGGCATAAGGCTGGCAGGGAGCTTTTGTACTTCAATCGCTTTCCATTTTGTGTTACGGTATTTTTAAACTATTGATTCAAGACAAAGTGGCAGCCTCAGTACTGATTCTGCCAGGTTGTGTCCCCAGAGAAGCATTCTTTTTAAAAGCCTCCCAGTTTGGTGCTGGTGAAAGGTACTAGTCTGAAAGCCTAGCAAGAAGAGCATGCACTTCTGAGCCTAGGATGACAATGAAAAGACCAGTTACAGCTCTAATAGAAACTGAACAGACACTTGCCAAAACAAGTCACTAAGAGTACCAAAGAGCTATTAGGTGGGAACCAGGAACTGTGCCCAACTGGCCTGGCTGCAGATTAGTGACCTGGTGAAGAAAGGAGATGTTCTTGGCTTCCTGCTACCTTACCCCTGGGTAGGTACCATGCCAGGGGTGTGTGCATTGTTAATCTTCCATCTGGGCAGCATCAAACACCCACTGTGCATGCATGAAGTATGACAACACAACATGCAAGAAAGTGGGGAATCAAACCCTGTGTACAGTATGCCTGCCCAGAATCTTTCCACTCCCTGCAAATGCTCAAAACAGATCTTAGTGGGTTTTTTGTAGTTGTGCACAGCATAAGCAAATAAGATCTAAAATACAGCTCAGCAGACATAGCGTGCAGATGCAGGGAAGAGACACCAGAAAGGGGAACAGTGGTGCAATGGAAAGTAGGGATCATGGGCGACTGGTGCCTCCAGAGTCTGGAAGGGCACCAGATCACCGACTGGGGTGGGGGGGCAGTGGCTGATCGCCAACCGGGGGGTTCCCCCAGCAGCCAATCTCCAAGCCAGTAGCGAAACCAGAAGTGCACTTCCAGTTTCGCGGCTGGCGCTTCCAGGGGGCACATAGCCAATCTCAGGGGGTGCACGTGCACCCATGTGCACCCATGGTAGGGATGCAAAGCACATTTACGCAGGGCTTCCTCTCTATCTTGCCCTCCTTCTAGGACAGTACAGATACAGTGAGAAAACACAAAGCAGATAAAAGACCAGATGAAAGGTCCAGGACTGTCTGCTTCTAGATCCAATATTGTATAGAAACAATTCTGTGATTTACGCAAACGCAGAAGAATCTTGTGTTTACCATCCAAATGAAAGTGTGCTGGTGACAGCCTGAACCCGCAGCTCTGCAAACAGGCTCCCAAAGATAACACAACACTCCCCTGCCTTTTAAAATTGTGATGTTTAATAAACAAAAATAAATCTTCTCCTAATACCAACATGCCAATCACCTGCATCTAATCTTGATGCTGGCAAATCTAATCCACTCACTCCATGGAGCTCACTGACCTTCTTCTTTCAGTCTCTTCACTTCTTTTCTGGCTCTGTATCCTCTGTAGGTTTTCTGGATTTTTATAGCAGCTTTATCTTCTGCTTCCTTGATGCCTGTTTCACAGAGGTCTTGTTCATCAAGCTCCTTCATTAAAGCAATAAAATCACACATAAAATGGTTTCTGAGAACAGCTGATGGGTTGATATTTTTGTTGTAGTAGAAGCAAATGCTTAAATTACAGTAAATCTGCATAATGTGCAGTCGTTGAAATCTGCTACTTCCTAAAGGCATCTTGGAAGCTGTATGTGAACCACAGGGTGAGTGGGAAACTAAATGAGTTTTGTCACCTTTAATATATCTTTGCATTAGACATAATCAGTGTGGGGATTATTTTTAGTGTAAAATCTTAAATCTGTATTCAGGCAGAGTTCCCTCTGACTCAGTCAGAGTTTTGCCTATGAAAACTAGTATTTGGCCCTTATTTAATACCAGTCCCTGAGCTCAGAAAGGGCATAGTGACAGAACAGTTAGGTTACTTCACTGTGGATACAGATGCATGAGTTCAAGCTTTGCTTTGACCTTCTCCAGGGTCCACCATCAACTGACTCTGCCATGAATGGGAACTTGGTCATTGGTTAGGCAACAAAGGCAGCCAGAAGTGATGCTGCCCATATTGCTCTCTGATGTGCCACAGGATACAGCCTTAATCACAGCCAAGTAAATATGAGACGGACCCTTGTAGATTACTTACAGATTCCATAACCAGAGCGTTCTCCCCTGACAACTCCTTCAACTCATCTTTCAAAGATTCAGTCTTCTGGAAAAAACAGAAAAAAGGGGCTTCTGATGACTTACGACCCCAGAAGACCTCTCCCTTTCCTGTTCAACATGCACATGTGGCCCTGTTAAGATCATTTCTTAATACAAGATAAAGGATCATCCTTATACATAACAGCAGAACCTTCCTTGTGCCATGGGGCCTGGAGCTCCAGAATTCCATCACGACCCCAAAAAGCTATTTAGGGAACAAAGTTTGCCTTGCATTTCCCAGAGACCTGGGAAGACAGAAGGCTTGCTGCTAGGGAGAGGTTATCTACAGGTGGGGGAAGATGTTTCATGAATTGCACCTCTGCTTCATAAGAGGACATATTTAGTAGTGAGCAAAGTTATGAACACTATTGCTATTTCTGACTAGGTCTACTGTACAGAAACAAGGTCTTGTCCATAGCGCAAAACATAGCTTAGTCCAACTTATTCTGCAGATGTGCAGAACTCTCATTTTTTACTGAGATTTCAAAAAGTTCGGGGAGCTTCCTGGTTTTCTGGTTTATACATGGAAAGGGAATTAGATGGCCCCTCCCTGACCCACCCAGAGCTGCAGCTCCAGCCTACCTGAAAAGCTTGGTTATTGTAGAACCTGTCCTCTAATTTAGCTCCCCATTCTGCTGGGTCAAACATGGTTTCTGAAAATAGAAGCAAATATTCATTCTTTATTCTAAAATTTTCAAGCCAGATAAGAATTAAGAAAGGAATCTCTCTAGGCAAACTGCACTGATTGGGTGCACCCTGACAAGCACGCATGTGCAGGGGCGCATGTTTCACATAGGACAAATAACAGACACATTTGTGCCGCTGCTATTTGTCCTCAGGCACATCCCTGCATGTGTGCTCCAGCAAACGTCAAAGTGACCCAGTTGGGATAAGGGAGGCTAGGGCCAGTACCTGTGCTGGCCCCAGCAGCCTTACCTGGGGTCCTGGAGGCCTCTTGGGGCAGCAGTGGCACAGTGCCAGCCACTCGGAGCCGGGTCAGCAGCCAGAGCATGGCTCTGGCCAGCCAGGTTCTGGTTTCTGGTGGTGCACACCGCTGCTGTGTGCGCCACACCACTTTTTTTTTAATGCTGGGTTTTTTTTGACACCAGAATCTCCCAGTGTCAAAAAGCCTGCCACACTGCTAATTAGCAGCATAGCAAATGGGTGCACATGAGCTGCAAGTGGTTTGTGGCACCTCAAATGCGTTTGAGGTGTCGCAAAGCACAAGTGCATGCTCATTGGGACGAGCCCATTGAGGTGACAGCTGGATGACAGGAATACAAAGATGAACAGGGCAACCTTGGACATGAGAGAAAAAAATGCTATTTCCAGCATTCTCACTAGGCCAAGGTTAAGGTCATGGAGGTCACCTTCAAAAGCCCCCAAGCATGCAACAAGTAGGCACAGAGCCATGCTTAAATCAAGTCAGGACAAACTCAAAGGCCTGGCAACGCTGTGCTCAGAGAGGCTGGTGTATGCTAAGCGCCAACACAAACAATTCAATGTTGACTATCACACCCTTCCAGAGGGAATGAGAAGTGACCAAGAGGGACCATGTCATATGGAAGCTCCCTCAGAAAGGTCAATATGCCCAGGAGCGGTTACCCTGCAGCAGAGATAATTAACCCATGGGGCTGCTGACACAGTCAACAGGGACTTCACCCCACAGGAATGGAGATGTGGCTCTGGTGTCCTAAACAAGAGGAGTAAGCAAGGTCCCCTCCAGTGAAGGATGCCCTCTTGTGCTCCCCCTGAACAATCCCCATTGCCGAGTCTCCCCTGTGTGATAACCATGCAGTCACCACTTACCATGGGCTGCAATGTATTCCATGTTAAAAAAAATTAAGCAGAGAACATAATGAAACCACGCGGTTCTCAGCCTGCGAGTGCATCAAACTGTAACTAAACACATCTGAACCTTAGTGAGACTAGACTGCCTCCTCAAACCTATCATGTTCCAAAGTGAAATACAGAGCATCAGTTACAAGAGGAAGAGTGTAAACAGCAGTCAGGAGAGAAATGACTACGGGGGCAGAGAAATAATAAGCTTTAAGTGGGAAGATACAACAAAGAAGATGGAGAGAGCACCCTAAGCCATACAGCTAGCGGTGAGTTGTTCCTGTTGGTGTATTGATATTAACGTGTGTAGCAACCACGGGAGGGAGACGCATCATGAAGGGCAAGTGTGAACGTGGTACTCGGACACGGGGGCACGGCGTTTCTAGGCCGCGAGGACGCGACCCATTGCAGCCCTGCCAGACCTGCGAGGAAGGAAGCGGGAACGAAGTGTTAAGCTTTCATTTGAGAGAGCTGGACAAAAACGCAGAATTTGTCCAGATGACCCGAAAACAGGATCCAGCTCCCCTGGCTCAGGCCTCTCATTGCAGCTTCTTGTTAGAAAAAATCCCCGTTGATTATACACTCACTTTCTCTTTTTTTCAGCAGATCTTCAAAATACTTGGCTGCAAAGGCTGGGATCTCTTCAGGTTGCTCCCTCAGGACTTCTCTGGCCAGCCCCTCCAGCAGGGTTGCGAAGCCCCGCGGCAGGCGGAGGTGGGTGTTGGAGAACGGGACCGCCATCGCCTCCCGCGCGGCTCTGCCCGGCGCTGGGGTCCTGGGGGAGGAGAAGAGAGCGGGCTCCAGCACTCGCCCCAAGCCCAGTGCGGCCGGGTCCCGCCCGCTGCACCTGCGGCCGGGTCGCGCGGGGGCCCGGGGGC
>NW_005842725.1:568863-572977 GCF_000455745.1 Alligator sinensis | reverse complement strand
CCTGGCTTTCAGCACCTCTCACCTTTCCCCCTTCCAGTCCCCTCCCTGCCTGCCCCCGGCCCCAACGCAGCGCAGCGCAGCGCCAGGGCAGGGGACGCACACCAGACGGCCGGGCCCGGCGGGGCGACTCGAAGCTCAGGTACGGTTCTCCCCGCTGGCAGGGGAAAGGGCCGCGGGCCATCCCTGCGTTTGCAGCTCCCGCCGGACCCCGAGCCCTGGTGCACAGCTGGGTCGGGCAGGAGCCGTGCCAGCTGTGCCCGCATGGCCTGAAGCAGCAAATGGGAGCACAACGGAGCATGCTGGGGACGGGGGTGCAGGGAGAGGGTAGCTGGGAGCCGGGGGTCATTCAGGCCCAGCTGAGTTGAATGCCCTGCTGTTTTCCCCCCGTTTCTTTGCACCGGCTCCCCTGCCCCAAGCCCCCTGCAGGCAGCGGGTGGGAATACAGCAGGGCACTGACCTGAGGGCGTGCCGGGGGCTCGGGGTGGGGGTTGTGCAGGGAGAGGGGGGGACATAACTTGTTCTCCCTGCCCTTGGATCAAGGGTGGGCAATTACTTGGGCCAGGGCGCCACTTAGGGAGTTTTGGTGAGCTGTTGCAGAGGGGGAGTGGGGGAAGGGTTGTTGCCTCACTCCGCAAGAGGTCTGGATCAGACCAACAAAAGATATGACCCACAAAGTCCTTGCCTCTTGCATATTTCCTGGACCATCATCAACATCATTCCAGCAGCACCAGGAATGATCAGTGGTGCTGAACCTTCTGGCCCCCATGACAGGCTGGATGAGTGGCGAAAAAACAATCTGTGCCACCAGATCCCGCAGACAGGGTCAGTCTGCAGGCTGGATGTAGCGTGGGGTTGACACGGGGGTTGGTTTACAGGTACGATTCCACACCCACATGCGGCCAAGGCCTGGCTACACTTGTCAACTGGCCCCACACGCTGGATCCAGCCTCATCTCAGCTCCACACATCAGCCCAGCCCAGCTGGATGTGGCTGCAGCCTGGCCTGTAGCAATTATTCTGGAAGCTTCAGCAGTTAATGCTGCAACTGCTCCCCTGCCACAAATTTCTGGACCTATGGGGAGTCCTATGGGTTGCATGACACTGCCTCATTGGCTGGTTTTGGCCTACAAGCCAGAGGCTGAGCACCACTGACCTAGACCAATTGCAGTTTGCCTGTAGCTGAAATGGTAGGACCTAGTACTCTTGGAACTGAAGTAATATGTCCCAGTTCCACCTTCCTGAATCTCTCATCTTGTATAACTAACTACTGAATGTAATCTGGAGACCCAGATTCATTGTGCATGTCTCCACACCTACATATGGGTATTTCCAGCAGAGGGCAGCACAGGGCTATCAATGTTGTAGTTTCATAGACTGTTAAATAATTGTTTTCAATATATTATATAAAGGTTCCCATTATACAGGAGAAAAGTGCTCCTTTTACCAAAAGTACACCAGTGATCAAGGAGGGTTTTGAAATCATATGGCAATATCGCGGGTGCCACCGCAGTTTGGGCTTCTCTGTTCTCTGTGGATACGCTACTGAGTCTTATATTGCCATGGTTGGGCTGCAGTTTCCTTCCAACTGTGATCTTCCCTGACCAGGCGATAAGGTGCTTCTGACCTATCTTATCCCCTCTCCCACTTCTTTACTTGACCCCAGTCCTTTCATGATGCTTCAGTTTTTAAACAGTTTAATCTCTGTTCACGGACATGCTACGAATGATCTTTTAAGTAGGGTAGGTAAGAGCAGGTTCTCAGTTCTGAGAGTGGTGATAATGAAGGGATTTATCTTATCTTTGCAAAAATTATACCCTGGAGCCTTTATGTGGTATTAGCGGATCTCTTAATACATCTGATTAATTCAAATCTCTTGTTAACGGTGACCTGTGAAAGGAAAAATGTTAGGCTTGCTGCTTACCCTGCTCGTGCATTCTATTTAGAGGTGACCTAGAAGCATTTTCCGTAGTGTTTTACAGTAGAAATACCTGATTTCCAATCTGATTGAGCTGTTTTGTTTTTGTTGGAGGAGTATGCGGATGCTTGCAGAACAAGTAGGCTAGCTAGCACCATAGGTAGATTAAGTTACCGGCTGGGGGTACAGGAGATCTGGGTTTAAATCCTGGTTGGGCCAGAATCTCTGAACAAGCTTGGATACGTGTTCCGTCTCTCTGTGCCTCAATCCTGTACCATAAAATTAGTTAAACTTACTTTGAATTGTGCAGATTTGGTACCTTGGTGCCAAATGTGCTGACTGGTCCAGTAACTGGGTGCTCCTCTGGAAATCTTCCCTTGGATGTGGCTTTCACATAATGATGGCTACAGTAGTATAAATGTGTTACCCCAGGATGAAAATGTTTCAGGCAAGTAAGGCAAATCCTTAAACCAGAGTAACTTTGCCCAGTTCCAATGAATCAAAGGTAAAACCACCCATCAGTCACACTGGTGTGGTTGTCATCTACATGCAGCTTATTCTAGGATAGCTGTTTACTCAGTGCAAACAAGTGATTACGTGCTTCATTGCTAACTAATGAAAAGACTCAATAACAGAAACACAAACACAGTTCAGGCTACCCCAAAATAAGCTGCACATATGTGCATTACAAACCCCAGTGTGCTGCACACAAGTGTGTGAAATGTGCATGAGTTAGACCAGGGTATATACCCACCATTCTGTCCACACTCTGATAAAAATATTTATTACATTTTTAATCAAGGGTCCATAGCCCATAAGCTTCTGCTTTATCATTAACTAAGGGACTTAATCTATTTTAAAATGAACTAAACATAAAATATCACCTCTTTAAGACATGCCCTGTAACTCCTGGAATATGGGGAAAGTCTTATCTTTTTAATTTCCGGGTAAACTTGCTCATACTTTCCCTTTTAACCCAGATGGGGCAGTGGCCATAAATAGTTTTATTTTACGATATTCATTTTTTAATGGACAGCCCCTATTTGAAATCATCAGTTAAAAAAGTCTGCTAACAAGTTTTTCTTAGCTCCTTTTCCTCATCTCCCACTTCCACAGTACCTAGGAGCTTCATCCTGCAAACTCTTTTTGTGGGCAGCTCTCCACAGTCTTACAGAGCTCTTTTGAAGTCAATGGACTTCTGCCTAGGTCTGCTTGCTAACAATAATACACAGGATTATGCGCACCTTTATAATGCTATCCTGTCCTCTTGGGAGATTTAAAAGCCTGAGGGTGTGAGAAACAAAATGCTGAAATATGTATAGCAGTTCACAGAAGTCAGCATACTGAGGCTGCAGTATTCAACAGGCTAACCAGGAGTAAGTTCACTGTCTTAACTATAAACAAGCTGTGAACACATGATGCGACTCTTGAATGATGAAGCCCTGTCCCAAACTGTGGCAAATATACCCTGTGTGTGAATCAGGGAGAGGTTTTCACATCCCTTTGAGGACTTTTCTTTTCCTGGTGATCCCATTGCTTTTTCAGACTGCCTGACCTGCTTGCTTGTTCATAGCTGTCCTGCGGTGTTTTGCTCTAGGAGGATGCCGTGGGCGACACCTTGAAGTTCTTGTGCCATTGCCTAAACTGGGATTGCCTGGGGTTTCCAATACACTGTACCAAGGAGAGCAGTGTGATTTTTTTTTTTTATTTTTTTTTTATTTTTATTTATTTATTTTTTTTTAAGCCCTGTCTTTTAGGTGGCTCCTTGTAGCCCAGAGTTTCGCACCTATCTATGATCAGGTTCACAACCTTTCTTTCAAGAACCAAAGAGTAGTCAGACAAGGTTTTTTGGGTAAATCTGATACCTTTTATTAGACCAACTCAAATAGTTGGAAAAAAATTCTTAGCAAGCTATCGGGCACCAACACCCTTCATCGGGCTAAGGAAGCATCTGCAGATGGTCCTGCTCCTCCTGGATGGAGCAATAAAGCAGCCAGAGGCCCATACATATGCAAGAAAGAGTAGTCAAGTCATTAACAACCCAGCAGACAGAAACAGTGCTCCCAACCCGGTAGGTAAGTGGTTAAGGCACATGCTCCAGATTAAGTCCCTATTCTGCTTGAAGGGGTTTGTACTTGCATTTCCCAGGTGAGTGCTTTTACCCCCAGCCCGCAGGATATTCTGGGATGGAACTCTTCCA
>NW_005842725.1:536326-568832 GCF_000455745.1 Alligator sinensis | reverse complement strand
TGCTGAAGCTGATCCACTTTGCATGGAATGCTTATGTATTAGGCCAGGGGAGTGCGAAAGGATGAATGAAGCTATAAAAGAGCTGTATGACTGCTCAAAGCTCCAGTATGAAACTGGAAATAGGCTTGTTGAAATTATCTGGGTTTGGGTCAGAGCAGAGAGCAACAAGGGTGAAGTTGTGGTGGGTGTCTGCTATAGACCACCAGACCAGGAGGATGAGGTAGATGAGGCTTTCTTCAGGCAACTAGAGAAAGTTTCCCGATTACAGGCCCTGGTTCTCCTGGGGGACTTCAGTCATCCTGACATCTTCTGGGAGGGAAATACAGCAGTGCACAGGCAATCCAGGAAGTTTTTGGAGAGTGATGGAGACAACTTTCTGGTTCAAGTGTTGGAGAGGCTGTGCTTTTCTTGAGCTGCTGCTCACTAACTGGGAAGAATTGGTGGCAGCTTGGGCAGCAGCATCCATGAGATGATTGAGTTCATGATCCTAAGGAAAGGAAGGAAGGAGAGAAGCAGAGTAAGGACCCTGGGCTTCAGAAAAGCAGACTTCAACTCACTTGGGGAACTCATGGGCAGGATCCCCTCTGGGAGGCTGGTCTGAGGAGGAGACCTGGCTGTACTTTAAAGAAATCTTACTGAGGACACAGCAACATACGTGCACAAAGACAAGCAAGTGTGGTAGAAGACAAGCTTGGCTTAGCAGGAAACTCTTTAATAAACTAAAACACAAAAAGGAAGTTTATAAGAAGTGGAAATTTGGACAAACAACTAGGGAGAAGTATAAGAGCATTGCTCAGGCACACAGGGATGAAATTGGAAAGGTCAAAGCACAATTGGAGTTGCAACTAGCAAGGGTAACAAGGGTTTCTACAAGTATGTCAGCAAGAAGAGGATGATTAGGGAAAGTGTGGATCCCTTACTGAATGGGAGAGGTAACCTAGTGACAGATGATGCAGAAAAGGCTGAAGAACTCAATGCCTTTTTCTGCCTGTCTTCACAGGCAAGATCAGCTCCCAGACTACTGCACTGGGCAACACAGATCGGGGAGGAGGCGAGTAGCCAACAGTGGCAAAAGAACAGGTTGGGGACTGTTTAGAAAAGCTGGATTTGTACAAGTGTATGAGGGGAGAGAGGATGCAACCAAAGGTGCTGAGGGAGTTGGTCAATGTGATTGTAGAGCCACTGGACATCATCTTTGAAAATTCATGGACAATTGGAAAAGGGCAAATATAATGTCCATGTTTAAGAAAGGGAAGAAGGAGGATCATGCCTGACCTACCTGATTGCCTTCTATGATGAGATGACTGGCTCTGTGGATGCAGGGAGACCAGTGGATGGGATCTACCTTGATTTTTAGCAAGGCTTTTGATATGGTCTCCCACAACATTCTTCCAGGCAAGCTACGGAAGTATGAGCTGGATGAATGGACTGTAAGATGGACAGAAAACTGGCTGCATCTTTAGCTTCAGAGTAGTAGTCAATGACTTGATGTCTAGTTGGTAGCTGGTATCAAGTGGAGTGCCCCAGGCATCCACAGTTTCCCAAACTTGCGCAGTCTTTACTCCACGCTCCTCCAGAATATTTTCCATGGGGAGGTATGGGAGGCTGGGCCCATAGACTGTGAGTTGATTGTAATGTTAATGGTAGTGACTGCTTTGGGAAATGCCATGATGATTTCTAGCCATGTGTATTCCCTAGATAATCAGTGCCAGTAAGGAACTATCATAGGCTTATCTCTATCCATATATCCTTGTCTTTGCAGCCTCTGTCATTCAGTCTGAAGTGGAATTGCAAGACGTTGCTAAGATTGACCTGCTGCGGTCATTCCCTGCAGCTGGTGAGTGCAAATTATGCTCTGAAGAATTGCTGAAAAGGGGTTGGGTTTTCAGAGGGATTACTATGTTTGGCCTTTTTGCAAACAATCAAAGTCCTGTCTGCTCTGAAGGATTGGAGACCTAGTGACTGAAGCATTGGTGAAATGTCATCTGCAACAAGGGAGAGGGGCAGGGAGTGCTAGTCAAGAGGGTTAAAGCTCTAGTTTGTTTCCTGGTGATACCCTTTTAGTTGCACTCCCTAACTGAACGTTGTGAAAGAATCAGCATGTCCCTTCCAGACACTTCGTCACAAGGAACAGTCTCTGAGATGCTCCAGAACCCTCCTATGAAAGAAGAGGAAGCCAAGCATAACCTGCCAGACAGAACTAAGGTGGAAAAAAAAAAACCAGGCAAAAATCCCATTCCACCCTGTTGAGCCATCATTAAAGCGCAAACCAGAACAAGGTGAATTGCAAATTAATAATCCTGTACTTATTTTTTTTGCAATTTCTTAGTTGATTTAATAAAACATATTATCTCTGAACCTAGAGTTCAGAGTTTTTCATTTCTTAACCCAGTGTAGGTGGTCTCTGTCAGGTTAGACATCCAATATACATATTCTGTTCCTTATTCTATCACCCTTACCGCTGTAGTACCTGAGTATTATCCAGACATTCATGGAACCACATATCTAACATCTGACCCACAAGACTTACTGTCTCTCATCTACCTCCCAGGGTGAGAGTTGTGTCTGTAGGATTTTGTTATTCTTTGCCTTTGTTAAGCTTTTATTTCCTGTACCTCTGATGCTGTGCATCTGCTAGAGAAAACAAGTCAGGAATACACCTTGCACATGGATCCCAAGGTAGTAAGGCTTGTGGTGGCTTTTATAGTTCCTAGGAAGGTTTATTGCACAGACTGAGACCAGCCCCCAAAAACTGTCCCCTGCACAGATGAGCTTTACTGTTGTATTAGGAAGGCTTGTGCCTGAGAAGCAATGTCAACCCTGATCTTCATCTTGATACTTTAGATCAGGGGTGTAAAACTCAATCTGGCCCTGCAGCTGGATAAGGATCATTGTGGCCAGTCTGTGGGCTGGGCTGGAGCTAGCACAGAGGGCTAGTTTGATGGGGCTCTGCTTACAGCTTGCACCCTGCGTTGTGTGCAGCCAGTCCAGCCCTGCGCACCACATGCAGCATGCACTGGCCCTGCTCCAAGGCTCATTGTGCACTTGATTCATAGGACTGGCACAGCATATGCACTGCATGAGGTGCCCTGCTGGACCATTCCCATGTGATAGCTCTGTGGCTGGTCAGGATTGGGCTCCAAGCCATCTGTGCATGCTGGAAGCAGCATGCTGAGCCAGTCCGGCAGGGTGCCCCATGCAGCTCAAACACTCTGCCAGCCCATGTGCAGAGCAAGCCCCAGAGCAGTCAGCGTGTGCTTCACACAGTGCGCAGAACTAGATTGGCCAGCTGTGCCCATGGCAAGGGGCATTGGCTGCATGTGGCACCCCACCTGACTAACCTTGGAGCCAGAGTGCAGGGCAAGTCCAGCGTGGATGCTTCATGCAACATGTGCTCTGAAATGACTACTGTGCTACATGCAGCGTCTGCAGTGCTACATCCAGCTCATGCACCAGTCTGGCTCAGTGCACTGCATCTGAAACCTGTGGGCTGGATCATAGGGCTCTACAGGCCTGATCCAGCCTGTGGGCTGCATTGACAGTCCAATTTTAGACTCTTAGGTGTGCAGGGCCCTGGCCACGGAGCATCATGAAGGTAGAGATAAAGAAAACTTGAGGCTGACTCAGCCAGTGTAAAGCCAGCATAGAAAGTGAAGAGCAGTAAATCATCTGGCCAGGCCTTGGGGGACATGCAGAACTCTGCAGCATGTTTGCTAGTGTTTTGTACCACCTGATCGTCATGTCTGAATGGCTTTTCTGATATTCAGCTTAAAAAATCCCTTCTACCTTGAAATGTCTTTCCTGGAGCAGTGGTCTCCACCTTCTACAGGTCCTCACAAAGCAGGGGGTTGGGGGATTTCCCTATGAGCTGTGCACCCCATAGTGCACAGGCAGAAGCAGAGCCCAGTGTTGGCCACTGCCTCTGAATCTTCCGGCACTAGGAATTATCTGATATTTGTCTCTTTTTTGCTTCACCTGAACAGGAAACTTGGGTCACAGGAATTTCACCTACTTTTCAGCTGTATGCTGGCTGTTTAGCCATCACTTGTATGAGACATTGCAATACCCTATAGGTTTGGTGGAGTCCTTGTGGAGCAGGACATCCGCTGAAGTCTGATCTTTAGAAAGGGCACTGTGGGAATGTGGATTCTTTGAGGATGTTGGGAGGTGAGGAGACAGAGCAGTAGGAGCAGTCCTCCTCATGTCTGTTTCAGGAATCACCCAGGACTTGCCCCACCAGCTGGTGTTCCCTCACAGTACACTCTTCACCAGCCCTGCAGCTGCCATCTCCTGTCGGTCCTCCCCATCTCCCTGGGAGCATCCCTGGTCTTTCCTAGGATAGTGCCTGGCACAGACTGCCTCATTCTTCCAGTGCTGGGATGGGAACTGGAGGTGCCAAGACAGTTCCACAGTGGGAATGCAAGGACCAGGCTCTCCCTAGTTGTACTTCACTTTTTCCAAGGGAACTCTTCAGCTAGCCCATCTCTCTTGGACTGAGCTCTTTTCCCAGCATCCAGTCCCCATCCCTCATTTGATCCTGCATTTGCAGGTAGCTGTGATACAATCACTAAGGAACAGAGGTCTAGTGGTTTCCTGATTCTGGGGACAGTGTCATCCAGGGATGGTCAGTCACCTTGTATGACATGAGCTGCTGTCCTACACTAGTCAGTGCTCATCCTATGTTGCAGGTTCCCTTTTCCCAAGCTAATTTCTGGCTCTGGGTTAGCCATCTGTGCTGTGGAATGTAATGATCCATCCTCTCCTCAACATGACCCTCAGGGGCATTATCTGGTACCAAGGTAGCCCAGTACAGATCAGGGCCCACTGCATGTGGGGTGTGGCTCTCTTGTCCCTTGTGCTGGTTTCAAGTGAAGCAAACACCATCCTGAATATGGATATGTACAGCTGCATGTTCCCAGCTTTCATTGCAGACTGGCCCAGGGCCTTCTATATGGGCTCTGAGGGGCATACACAGCCCTTGCTTCCAGTTGGATTTGTCTAGGTAACCGGCAGCGGGGAGTGCATGAGGGGTTGACCACTCTGTAAAGGTGGCAGCCTGCTGCTTAGATCCAGCACTTCCTTGCAGTAGATGCACTCTGCTTCTCTACAGTGCACCCCTTGATGCCAAGCTGGATGGGCAGGGAGAGCAGGGCTATGTCTGATCAGCATTATCCTCTGACTGAGCCCCAGAATGACTATGCTGTAGAGCCGAGCACTGCCCAGAGACCTCTTGCAGCAGGAGAGAGGGAGCCGTGAGTTCTGGTGAGGAGGTGGTATACCCCAATGCCTACATGTGCTTCTGCCCATGTTTCCTGTCCCCCTCACATGGCCAAATGGGGATGTGAGGATCCAGTCCTCCTGGGTAGGGAGCAGTGGTCCCTTTCCACATCCCTTTTCCTCTCTTCTGACACACTTGGATGGTGAGGGGATGGGAAGCCACCCCAGAAGTTTGTCCATTCAGGAGGCCTTGAGTGCAGGAGAGGGCCTACTTCTACCCAGGCCTCAGATGAATATGGGGCGAGGGCATCAGAAATGTGGCAAGGGAACCCATGGGATCTGTGAGTTGGGGTCCTGCCTAATCAGAGAAACCATGGGGGGTATGGGCTGGTGCCCTGATTGCAGCAATGTGGATAGACCCCACCCCACTCCCTTCCTATTCTCACTGCCCTGCTGAGCCATCCTGGCCATTGCCTCCCAAGGCAGCAGCCCTTCCCAGTGCTTCATCTTGCCTGTCCTTCCCCCTTCAGGCTGTGAAGCCACCTGCCTGCCTGTGAGCCTTATGGCCCTTGGTATTTCCCCAAGATGATACCCATCCTGGGCAGGTCAACGGTCCTCTCCTTGGGAAGTAAGGGAAGTCTATCTCTGCCTAGCCTGCTGGCACAGATCAGGGGATCCTGGATCCATGCCCACTTCTCATGTTGCAGTTATCTACGTTCCAGTGAGAGGGCAAAAATGAAATCTGTTTGCGTGTTTGGTGGCACCAAACTGCTGACTGTGGCTACACCTGCAACCAGAGGATGCCTAACATATTCACTGCTGTGGTGTTCATTCTCTGGTCTTCCAAGGACCATATCCCAAACATGTCAGCAGATACAGCCAGGGGTCTCATTAATGTCACATGGACAGGAAATCCTGCCCCTCCTGATGGACAACTGCATATATGAAGTGAGGGGAGGAAGTAGGGTAATCACCTTTTCAAAATGGAAAGGGAGGACACATGCCCCCCTCTCCCCTGGCGGCACAGTTGGAGCGGAGCAGGGGTGGATGCAGGTTGCCCACTGCGGGCACAATGCTCCCTGCCCTGCTGCCTTTCCCTCAGGAGCCCTGCGCTGGTCATGTGCCCCCGCCCATCTAGCAGCAGCAGTGGGCACAACTCTATATTGCCACCTCCCCTGCTGCTGCTGGGCAGGTAGGGGGTTTGCGGCTGGTACAGGTCTCTTGAGGGAAAGGCAGCAGGTCGGAGCGCCCACAGTGGGCAGCCTGTATCCACCTCACCCTGTGCACAAATCGGGGAGGGGGCATGTGCCTCCCCATGCACCCTGGATGAACTGCTTGTGACTCTGTACTGCTCCCTACCCTGGCCCCAGACCCCATACACCACCTGGCTGGGCAGTACCCTCAGTCCCTGCCCCACTCCCACCCTCATTGTGGGGGCCTCAATCTGCCACCCCCATAGACTTACCTTCAGGGAGCTGCTCTCCATGCTGCCTGGCTGTATTCCCAGTCACATGCATGTGTGCAGACATGCATGTGTACATGACACCCCTCTGCCCCACTCCTGGCAGCCCCTTTCAGGCTGGAGTGCTGCCAGCCTGCAAGGGGAAACCCACCATTTCCCAATTCCTGCACAGTACTGTGAATCCGGGAAAAATGCTGTCCCTGAGTGATGCAGCTTGGGACCGGGACTTGCTGTTTCCATTCCAGGACTGCCTTGCCCAATTAGGAATGAGTGGTCACCCTAGGAAGAAGTAGGAGTTGCCTGGGTGTCTTGCTGCCAGTGTAACTGGGCTGAGTGCTCTCACTGGGAATGCACATTCCTGCCAGAACCATTGGGCTGGTCTGTCCATCCCACTGAAGTAGCTGGGTAAAGAGAAGCAGGAAGACAGTTCTCTGGTCACTGTCTAGTTATTTAAAGAAGGCTTGTACTGGATGTGAACAGTACAGTTCATGGAGGGGGTCCTGTACCTGCCCCTGATTCATGCCCCTGTGATGAGTTTGAGTGCAAATCTAAACCAGTGCACTGAAAATTTCACATCTCATCCCAGGAGCAGTTTGGGCAGACAACATCCCCAAGAACCAGAGAGACTTGGGGCCAAGGGGGTTCAAGGCACTTCAGCCTTGAGCTGAGGGGGATGGCGTAGAGGTGGACCTCCGAATACGCTAGTACAGGATTATAGATAGGGCCACTTAGCAATGAGAGGCGCATGACATGCTAGCATCAAGCAAGGTATCTGAGGCACTCTGCCAAGTGCATGCGACCTGGACATCACACTGAATACAGCCGGTTCAGTCTGGAAAAAAGAAAACCTCAGGAGCAGGGTGTGGGGGAGCAAACCAGTGTACATGCTGCTTTGTGTTTGACAAGGCAGATGGGTGCAGCACAGTGCCATGAACAACAGGCTTTGGATTGGTCTCCCACTGCTTGGGGATAGGGAATCAGGGGGAGCTGCCTGCCCCTCTGGCAACACTGCTTGAGACCTGGAGTAGAGGGGAGTCTGGCAGAGACACCTCCCGTTATTTAAGAGAGGCAGAGTCTGCAATGAGCTCTGTTCCCATTGCTGGAGGGGTGTCCTAGACAATGTGGGAGATGCCAGGTCTGTGCAGGCTCCTGGCACTGGAGTGACATAGTCAGCCAAGCCAGGAAGTCAGGGATGCAGAGGAAGTTGTGTGACTGATCTGTGCCTCTCCTTGCATGTGTGCTGCTCCCCCTGGCCCCGTCTCTCAGGACAAAGCTCTTGTCAGTGGATTCCAGCACCCATGATGTTGATGTCTTCCCATTCAGTGATGCTGTCCCACCCTGGCTGCAAGGCCACTGTCACTGACCTGTGCTATGCATGGGCAGAATAGCCTTGTGAGTACTGACTGTGTCCCCTCTATAACACCGACTGAATAGGAAGACATCAACATCATGGGTGGGTGCACAGGGGCGCAGGGGAGCAGCTGTGTTTATTCTAATGGGTGCATGGTTTCTTAATGTGGTTTAATGTGTGTGATGGAAAGTTATATGCTAGATGATGTGTGTGTGTATGTGTATATATATATTTTTGTTTTGTTTTTGTTTTTGTTTTGTTTTGTTTTTCAAAAGAAAAAAAAAAGTTGCCCATACACCTGCCAGGGGACCACCATGACCAAGCAGGTGGTTTTCCCAGGAACAGGGAATAACCACCTTTCTGGCATGAGATAGTACCCATGGAGGTAATGGGAAGATCTTGGCTTTACGCCCACTTTATGGAAAAGGGAGACTCCTCCTTAAGTTGCTCCTGTGGCTGTACGGCTGAGGGTGAGCGAAACTTGGGGGTGTCCGAACCCTCTGGGCTTGGGCCTGCATGTAGGGTGCCCACCAAATGATTTGGAAACTTCTGAAGCCCCAGGTGGGGGAGGAGGATGTTTGCCAGTAGTAAGGCCGCGTATGGTTCTTGAATGACTCACGGATTTGGAATTGATCTGGCTGATTTGGCTTGGAACACATACACAAAAAAGTTGCCCATACGCCAGAGAGGTGTGGAAGAAAATCCATGCGCTCCTCCTGGTGGTGACAGATTTCGGAAACCTGAGCAGGGAAGTAGCTCTCTACGGGCACCTGACCAGACAGCAAGGGACCCCAACTTCAACCAGTTCATATCCTGCTTCAGGTCTGCACTATGGAAAACCAGGAACCTGTTCATAAATAGACACTCAGACCCCACAGTTGAGGACTGTATTAAAATGGGACCAAATGAAATGTACTGGTACTACAGGAAGACAGAAGAGGATGATGGGACAAAAATGACAGACCTCATCTGGTGGAGAGGGGTCTGGCATAGACTTTTTCAGGAGTAGACCCTCTGAGGAGGGCAGTGGGTGGGGGTACAGGCGTGCAGTAGAACAATGTGAACCGTGTAATGGGCTTTTAGTGTGCTTCAAGCTGCCAAGTGAACCCCAAGAGCCACTTGGCAGAGTGTTGGAGGTGAGTTTTTTATATATATATATAAAAATTAATATTTTTGCACAAAAATGACAGTTGCACTACTTTATTCTGGTAGGTTCCCATACTTACCTGGCAGGGAAAATACCATGACCACTAAGGCAGTTTTCCTAGTTGCTGGGGATAACTGCTTTTCTGGTACGGGGTAGTACCTGCAGAGGTAATGTATAGTTAATCTTCTGCTTTCTCTTCCAGTGGGAAGATCTTGGCTTTACTCTACACTTTATGGAGCTGGGAGACTCTTCTAGCTTGCTCCTGCAGCCATATGGCTGAGGGCAAGCGAAACTTGGGGGCATCCGAACCCCACGTCTCTGGGCTTGAACCTGCATGTAGGATGCCTGCCAAATGATTTGGAAGCATCTGAAGCCCAAGGCAGGGGTGGAGGATGTTTGCTAGTAATAGGGTCACATATGGTTATTGAATAACTCGCAGATTTGGAATTGATTTGGCTTGGAACAGGAAAAATTTTACACCCCCCCCCCCCCCCCGGGCAAAAAAAAAAAAAAAGAGCATGGTGAGACAGGTGCCTGAGGCAGAGGCTCCCAGAAAGCAGCTCTCTGAGCTGGGTATCAGGAAATGCCAAAAAGACAGAAATCATCCTGGGGGCTGGGTGAGGGGCTAGATTCCACTCTGCAGCTCAGCCAGGAACCCTCCTGAATCAGATGCCTGAGCCAGGTCAGCCCTTTCTCATGGAAAAACAGGGAGAGTTCTGCCTCTTGAATGCAGCCATTGATGCTCTGCCTGTGTCCAAACCCTTGCCTGAAGCAGGGATGTGGAGCAGGAAGTTGAGCTGAGGTGTCCTGTCCTAGGAGAGTGCCTGGATAGTCTGGAATGAGGCACTCCTCTCCCACTGCAGGTGTGCATAATAGGTCCCCACTGCAGGTCCCTCTGTGCATAATAGTTATAGCAGGGGCTGGAATCCTGCTCCCGCACCTCACCAAGTAACCTAACCACTGGGCCAGCTGCCCTCTGCCCCAATGACTATTTGATGCGGAGTGGAATAGCTCCCACTGGAGAAGCAGTTGCCCCTCCACAATGCGCTGTAGCCAGGAATTGGGCATTCACTGTTCCACACTGTAGCTTGGGCAGAGCATGGATATGACAACAGGTCTTTTCCCTACTGCCAGAGGAGCACAGGACATTAACTCATGTGCCTGCTTGCCCCCAATGTCTAGACATGGTTGTCAGAGCCTAGGTCAACTTCTTGGGAGTTTGCCAGAAGGAAGGATGGACTTGCTGATGTGCTGGCCTGGGAAGGCTGTTGTCTTTAGTATTGGTCATGTCTGAGTCCTTAGAAAGTGGTTCAATGTTAGTGTGAACTGCTACAGTTCCCCCCGCCCCCCACTCCTCCATGTTTGCAGCCCTCACCTTGTCATTGACACCAAAGATGCAGGGTAATACCTTATAATGGGTTCATGAGACCCTTCATGTGCCTGAATTTGTTTCTCTCCCATGTCTTTGTGAACTGCTGCTTAAGAACTTTGCACTTGGACCGGCACTGGGGCTGCTCACAGCCATGTCATCAGGCTGCCATTTCCCTTGCAATCTTCTGATAACATGCCCTTAGTTTGCTGGCTTGACCAGAGTGCCCACAGAATTTCGATCTCAGCCCAGATGATGATGAGGTCAGTTATCTCCTCCAGGGTTCGTTGTTGCCGTGCTTGATCTCATCAGATTGGGAGGCCACAATACAGTGAAGCAGTCTGGTTGTATAGACCATGTGAGATTGGCAGTGATGGGAGGATACAGGCTCCAATACCATTGTCGGGTGGCAAGCAAACAAATGGCTAGCTAGTTGCTGTGCAGGGTGATTTGCAGATTGGGGTGGGGGCACTTGGTACCTGGGAAGTTGTTTGGCAACCAGGACTAGAGTGACTAGATAGAGCCAGAGTCTGGCTGAAACAGTGCAACCTGGGATACCTGGAGGGTGGATTGCTCCACCAGCCCTGGGAGTTATCATGGCACAAGGAAACAGATGTTCTCAGAGTTAAGGTGCAACGATATGACTACCTCTGGTCACGGCACCTCTGTCCACTTGAGGCATGACAAGCAGCACTGAGGTCTGTGTCCTTGGGCTCTGTGCTGCTATAAAAAAATTAACGATGGCACAAGGGCAGCACATTGGGTGACATCTGCATCCATCCTTGACCCTCAGTCCACCTCTTCCTCTCCCTCCTGTTTCACAGAAGCAAACCAAATCTTATGCTGGGGTCTGGAGCAGAAAGTATTTCTGTCCCTGACATCAGCAGGTCTGAGTAAATGCAAAGCACAGATCTGCTGAGGGAAAAACATGAGCGGGCCAGAGCAGAGCCACATACTGAGGGGCATGGGGAAGGCTGCAAAACAGCTTTATATGCTTCATTTTTGTCATTTTTTGAGTTAGTGCTGCGGTGAAAAGCAGCCCCCGTTGGTTTTCTAACTTAGGATGGTTGACTAAAGAGTGTAACCCACTTCTGTTTAATTGGGGATCTCTGATAAATATTCTGATTATTATAAAATCCTAGAATTACAGAAAAGTAAGGCTGGAAGGGACCTCAGGATGCTATCTAGTCCAGCCCCCCTGCTCAAAGCAGGATCACCCATCATAAGTATCCTGTCTAACCTGCCCTTAAAAACTTCCAAGGATGGAGCTTCCACAACCCCTCTAGGTAGGCTGTTCCAATGCTTATCACCCTCAGAGTGAGAAAGTTCTTCCTAATCTCTAACCTAAATTTTCTGTGCTGTAATTTAAACCGTTGTTCCTTGTCCTGTCCCCTGCAGCCACAGAGAATAATTTATCTCTGTCCCCGTTGTAACCACTTTTCAGGTGTATTTGAAGACTGTTATCAAATCCCCTGCTTCCCCTCTCCCCCACCCCCCCATCTCAGCTTTTCCTCATAAATCGTGTTAATACATCCCAGGATGCTGTTGTGCTTTTGTAGCCAAAAAGCCATTGTTGTATCATATCTAGTTTGTGGTCCTCTATAACTCTCAGCTCTTTCTCTGAAGTACTGCAGCCTAGCCAGTCATTCTCCAGTCTGTATTCGTGTACATACTTGTTTCATCCCAAGTGCAGGACTTCGCGCTTGTCCTCTTTAAATTTCATTTGATTAATTTCTGACAGTTTCTCCAGTTTATCAGTGTCATTTTGAATCCAAATCCTGCCTTTTGAAGTGTCTGCAACTCCACCTTGCTTGGTGTCATCTGCAAATCTGCTAAATATGCAATCAATCTCATCCTTCAAATCATTAATTAAGATATTAAACAATATTGTTCCAGGACAGCCCCCTGGGGAACCCTGCTTGATGTTTTCTACAAATTAGAAATTGAGCCATTGATGATTAGTCCTTGACCACAGTGATCCATCTGGTTATGTAGCTGCCAAATACAGTGATCTTGTATAATTTAAATAATGCAAGTAACCATAGGTGACTAGTAGGGGGAGCACAGGGGGTGGGGTGGCATGTGCCCCCCTGAGATTGGCTGCTGCCGACGCTGGCTTCTGCAGGTGGTTGCCGCTCACCCCCTCCCCCCCAGCTGCTGCCACCGCCGCTACCACTGCTACCAGCTTCTGCAAGCAGTCACTGCTTGCCACCCTGCTGTCGCCACCACTGCCAGCTTCTGTGGGCAGTTACCACTTGCCACCCCGCTGCCAACGCTGCTACCCACAAATTCTGCCCCCCCAGTCTCAGGAGGCACCAGTTACCCATGCAAGTAACTATAAAAATTGTTATTTATACACTTGCTGTCGTCATGCTCTTTAATCTTCAGTGGCAATACACAGGGTGTGCCCCTGAGAGCGCTGGTGCACCCCCTGACAGGCCATGCTCCCTGCTTAGGTGATGGGCAGGTGGGAGTGCTGGCCAGGAAGTGCCGGATGAAGCACCACGGCCTCTTCCAGGAGCGAGATTGGCTGCAGGGGACCCCCCCAACCCGGTTGGTAAGATTGGCTGTGGAGGGACTGTTTGCTGTGCCCCCTTGACTTAAGTGCCACCAGTTGCCCATGTTAATCTCAGCTGATATTTCTCACTTTACACTTTACAGGGTTTCCTGCATCAGATATTGGGGTGGACCATGGTCAGCATCAGGAGAATGAAGCAGAGCTCCACAATTAGCTTGATTACAAAACAAGATAAAAGAGATGGAACAAGTTTCTGGAAGTGACCGGAAGACAGGGAAGTTCTTGCTTTCCAGTTGGGGTGTGTGATGGGTGGATTTGTGTTGTGGTCCCAGGTTGCAGTACAGAGGGTGCATCTACACAAGGTGCTACAAGTGCAGTAGACTAATTCTACTGCACATTAGCGCGGCAGGCAAAACCCGTGCTAATGCACTAATGTGCAGTAGAAAACATGTGCCAGCTACTGCGGAGTAGCACTGATGTGCTGTAATTACTGCTCATTAATGAACGTGTAGATGCACCCAGAGTAGAGGATATTGGATTATTCCAGGCTTCCGGGCTTTGCAGGTCACCATGTGTCCAGGAAGGAATTTTATTCCTCTCCTGTAGCTACGAATGGCACATTTTGATTCACTTTCCTCAGAAGCATTAGAAGTTAGCTGTAGCCAAGGCTGGAGGTTGTAATTGGGGGCGTTGTTGATGCTCCTACTGGTACTTAGAACAAATGAAGACACTTGCCCCTCTGCTAAGAAGATCAGTCACCACATTTAGAATCAGGAATATTTACCCCACGATCACTGGAATGGGCTTTGGGGGAGGGAGGGAGCTTCCCTGCCTTCTGCCTAAAACAACACAGTCAACCTTGTTGCATGTCAACAAGACATAGCATGCTAACCTGCCACAGTAGTCAGTGTCATGCTGCTTCAAGGACTGTTAAAATGCACTCTAAAAATCCAGAAGAAATCATCAAAAACACAAATACAGGAAGGTGAACAGCTGGCTAGATATCAGCTGTGGGTGGCAGTACCTCTTCCAGTCAGGCTGTGAGAGAAGCCAGGAAACCTGTGCACTGAATTGGGAAGCAGGTGCCTACACTCAGAAGACAGTTCTGGGTTAGGGAGCCCACATACACGAAGTCCCTCCCTCAGCCCTGACATGGTCAGCTGATGCCTCCAGTTCAAGGTAAGGAGTTTGCAGTCATTTGTGTCTTCAGGGTTTTCTCCTCAGTCAGCTCCAGGCAGTGTTGTCCTGTTTGGGTGTCCTGTTGTGCCCAGCTCCTGCTGTACCATACAGGGAGCCTGGGCCCCCAACTCTTGGGGGTCCCAGCACCTAGGATTTAGGCATTGCGGCACCATCCCTGTCAGTACACAAGTCCTTTTTTGGACCTAAATCCTAAATGTCCAAATCCTAACTAGTTTTTACTTGTCACCCAAATCCAGAATTGTGCTTCTCAGAGACCTTGCTCTGCCTGACACCCTCTCCCCAAAATTAGTCTGTGCCTCCGCTTTGTGCCTGAAGTGCTCCAGGCAGTTCAAGCTCTGCATCTGCATGTGTGCCAAGTGACTCACCACTGACAGTGTGAGTAGCTCAGCACCTGCCTCTCCCCAGCATCTGCAAGGCGGACGTTTCTCTCTGCACCCCATCCCTCAGTGCCTGCAGGCCCAGCCAGGTGGGCATCCTCAAAACATGCCTTATTCAACAGGCCCTGCACAAAGTGGATGGAGGAGGAAGAGGGGGCATCATCCCCAGCATCAGTCAGTAGCTCAGTGGTTTGAAAGCTCATCCAAGACGTAGGAAACCTGAATTCCAGACCCTGTTTCAGTTAGTCCTTAGGGGTGGTTGTCAGGTTATTAAACTGGTGTAGCAGGCTTTCCTTTTGGAGCTTGGGTTGAGTCCCAGGCTTGAGATTTTGCTGTTTTGGTGAAGCCTATCCACCAATCAGGAGGCGGCAAGAGGCGTTAAGTCATGCCCCTTTCCTGAGGGGAGGGGGAGAAGAGCTTCCCCCAGACCTGATTGTAGACTGCAACACTGTCAGGTCAGAGCGGAGCCCTGAAAAATATAAAAGGAGCTGCTTGCCTAGTATAGGAGACACATCTGGGACAGAAAAGAGTGGGGCTTAGAAGAGCTGAGGAAAGCTGCTCAGCTGGGTGAAGCAGTAGCTCAGAAGCACCCCTGAAGACTTCCATCGGTGGGGAACAGCAGATGGCTCCAGCAGCTAGGCTCTTGGTGCGCAGCACAGTGTCCACACCCTGGGAGCTGCATGAGGCGGCTCAGGTCTGCAACCTCTGGCGTGTGGCCAGAGACATGGTGCACAGGCCAGTGCATGGAGCAGGATCTTTGGAGCACTTGGGCAGCTCAGGTCCCCAACCCACGGCACAAGGCTGGGAGCTCAGTGCAGGATGCGCTGCATGGAGGGTCCGGGAGCGAACCGAGTCCAGTGCTGCATGAGGCAGCCTGGGCCTCCAACCCATAGCAAAAGGTTGAGTCCAGGGAGCCAGACAGTGCTCAAGCTACTGAGCTAGCAGACCGAGCCAGAGGCCCCAGAAGCCCTGAATAGTGGAGCCCTGTTCCAGGGGCCCTGTTCCAGGGACCTCCACCCCGAAGGCCACTGCAGGTGAGAGAGCAGCTTGGTGCAGAGGACGAGGATCGTCTTCCAGGCCTGGGAGTTGTGAGCTGCAGGGAAAAAGGATTCCCACAAGGGAGGGGGGGTCCCCCCTGGTTAGTTAAGGGCTCCTGAAAGTGAAGGTCCCACTGGAAGGGCCCCCCTGAAGTTGCCAGCTTCCTTGAAGGGCTTGGGAAAAAGCCCAAAGGCATTGGGGTTTCCCCTTAGGATTAAGTTTATCTTTGAAGTTCTTGTGCCATAAGTGGCCTAATGTTGTGCCTTATTTTTTGTGAACTCTCATGTTTGTAAACTAGTAGATGAATAGAGTCCTAGGGCTCTGCTGGGACCCCCTTTTGCTATTATTTCACCTGTTGTTTATTTGTATTTATTTGTGGCTTATTTATTGTTCACCTATACTTATCTATAGTTTATCTATTGCCTATCTATGTTTATTTTAGGGTTTATCTGTTTCAGATCAGATACTTACCTGTGACTTACCTGTATCTGAAGCACTGGTATAAGGTTTTATAGCATTTACCCAGAGGGTATTGTTTATGTTATTTGTTTAGATAGATATATATGTTTATATCCATGTTTCTTTTCCTTGTGATATGTTAACTATATACAAATTTATTTACATTAAGTCCCCTGACTGTCCTGACTGGGTTTGGAGGGATGGAGGAAACCAAGTGGTCTGCAGTTTCCCCAAAGCACACCTGCCAGCTAACAATTCCCTTCAATTGGAAAAGGGGAGTATATAACTGAGTACGCCTGGGTTATACTGACATTTTATCTAAAGCACAGAGCATGGACAGGAACCACTAGGCCAGAATCACACTCCTGTGTTTTCTGACTGGGCCAACAACCCTTTCATTAGTCCTTACTGTAGAAGAGCTTTCAGAGAAGGGGTGAAGATGCTCATCTACCCCTGCGCAGCCACAGCTGGACAGGAAAGGCTGGGACACTTCCCAGGGAGGTGGGAGACAAGTATTTGAACTTCCTCAGGAAGAAGAAAACTGAAACCATGGTCTCCTGCATCTTGGGGAGGCTGAGTTACGAGGAGGGAGACACCAGCCCCTCCTCCTGCAACTGTCTGGAAGTTCAGCTCTTGAGAGAGGCAATGGGCACCTACCTCCAGGAAGGACTTCAGGCTGGGAAGTCTGAGCACGGAGGGGTTCCCTGCAGCTCAGAGCAAAACACCTGCATCCTAGGCAGGATGGAGTAAAAGACTCACTCTGCTCCCTAGCGCTTCCACACTGGCTGCCTTCAGCCCTGTGCATCACCTGGGGCACGGCAAGGCTCTGCACAGGGTGCTGGGCCCTCCACGGCAGCCTGGGAATCCCTGACACTACAGCAAGGTCACCTGACAGAAAGAAACTGAGCTCCCAGGCAGCAAAGCCCAGGTCAGCACTACCCACCAGACCTGCTCCCCTCCCAGGTGCTGCTGGTGAGCTACCTCCCTTCCCTCTCCCCTCCTCCTGAGAGCAACAGTCCCCAGCCCAGCTGCTTGGTCCTGTGGGTGCAAAAGCTTGGACACCCACAGTAGAAGCAGATCAGGTGAGCACCATCCCAGTGGGAACAGCCACTCATTACTGGGCCTTTGGGTGAGTACAGCATGATGCCGTCCTTCAACCCTGCCTGCTTCTGCCAAGGGAATTCACAGGAGCAGGAGCAGCAATAACTGAGGTCCTACTCACCCTTTCCCAGTGTCCTGGGCTGGATCCTGTTCTCACTCGTGAATGTGCAAATCAGGAGCAGCTCTAGAACTAGCCGCTACATGAAATCAGGCCAAGCTGCCCTCCCACCAGCACCCCAGGGAACGCAGGGAGAGCAGCAACAGTCTGGATAAAACAGGTTTAATGGAAGCTGAAAGATGCCTTAGACAAAGACTGAGGAGATGTCAGGTTCAGGCACAGTAATGTCTGCTGAGGGAGCACAGAGGTGTCTCATCAGTGCCAGGCCACGGGCCAGTGGCTTGCATCTGCTTGGGGATTAATCACTGGTTATAATGCTCAGCTGCCACAACAACTTCTCTTCATTCCATGGAAATCTCCCCTCCGCTGTTGAGGCTCCATCTAGCTCCTGCCATCAGGCAGAGCTGCCAGGGCTTTGGGACCAGCATTTCCTTTAGCTTCCAATGTGGACTTCATTTCTAGGCAGGGAAGAGAAGACAGAAAGTCACCAGTGAATCTGGGTAGTATTGGACCTGCTCCTCCCTTCATCTGAGGGACATGATGGTACCACTGAAGTAGCACATCTGCAAGCATGTGAGTTGCATGTTACTGAGAGCATAACAGGGCCCAGGTCTGGAGAGGATGAAGACCTTTTGCCCTCATGGAGGCTGAGGACTCTCAGCACCCTGCAAGATCCTCTAGAAACCTGTAGTGGAGCAGGTGGGAGGGGGCAGCTGGGGTGAGAAGTAAGTAGGGGGGGAGGAGAGGAGGGATTTGCTCTGAGGTGCTGTCAGCCCAACCAAGCTCCTGTAATGCTGCCCTGAGTCATGAGAAGCAGAAAGCAGAATCAGAGATCAGGTCTGGGTCTTTAGGTCTTTCCAGACAGCAAGGCCCTTGTGGATGGGCCAAGCAGGGGCTCTTCACCTCAGGTCTCCAAGGCAGGCAGGGCAAGCAGCATCTGACCAACAAAGCCAGCTCCAGCCCCCTAACTTAGAGTCCATGTGCCCTCGGCCATGCTAGACTGGACCAAGCAGGTGATACTCACTGCCTTCACCCTTCCACCCCCATGACTAACTCTTGCACTGACAGAGCTGGCTGAGATTGAGACACGGCCCTTGAATGTTATAGTCGCTGAGCATTGTGGTTGTGTATCAGCATCCCCGTCACCGTGCCAACAGCTGTTTTGGCTCCTATATGGTTTGAGAGCAACAAACACATCTCCCTTGGTTTAGGGCAGGTGAGATGTGCATGGCAGGGCAGCATGAGCCTAGGGGCTGAGTCCTCCTGGGGCCCCACAGCATTTACCCAACACAGGGCTGAACTGTCTGCATCCTGGCTGAGCACATGATGCTGGATGCCTTGGAAGGGAAAGCCTAAGCTGTCATTATGCTGGGAAGTTACGTCCACTGCCAGCTGCACACATAGTGCCAGCACCTAAAATAGAGACACAGGCTGAAGTGAAAGTCATTGGTCCGGCTCTTCTGTGCTGTATGGGCTGCATGCAGGTGAGGGACAGCAGGGCCAAGCACTTTGGAAGTGCCTCCCCTCCACAGGTCTCTGGGGCAATCCAGCCTGTGGGCATCAGAGTTTATAGGAGGGAGACTGAGAAACTGGCTTTGCCAGCCCCTGCTTTATTAATCCTTTCAGATAGCAACCACAGGCAGCTTACATGGGGTACAGACCATGTCCTGCTTTTACAGAAGGTGAGTCTGAAGCACAGGAATGGACAGGGCATCACAGAGCTATTAGCAGCGTTGGGAAGAGAACCCAAGTGTCCTGGCTCCCAGGCCTGTACTCTTATCACAGGCCTGTATTGTCAGAGGTGGGATGGACAGGCTCTTAGAGCAGTCACCTGAGGCACCTAATGGCAGCCTGCCAGCCCCTACAGCCACCTCCCCCACTGCTGCACAGCAGAGAAAGGCCTGGGGGGGCATTGCCTGTCCTGTGGGGGCACATCTCCTGCAGCATACAGGCAGCAGTCCGGCACCAGGTGCAGCCAGCCCTAAGTCACAGTGAAGTTAGACAACTCTGCTCTGTGTGTGGTGTGCACAGGATCAAGCACCTGAGCCACAGTGCTGAGCCCTGCTCCCTGACCCCGCACCAGCCAGGACTTTCAGCTGCAAACTCTCAGATGTCTCAGTGAAGCTTGTTCAGCTGTAACCATGGCAACCCTCACCCACATGCATAATCCCATGAAGCATCCAGCAACCAAGAAAGGTTCACTGCCTCCCCTCAGTGCTCATATCTACCTTGAGGGGGAGGCCATTCCCGCCCACAGTCCTTCCCCATTGTCGTCCCTGCCCACTGGGGGTCCAGGGCTTGTGAAGCACAGTAAAACTTTAAGATTCTTTGCAGCTACAAAGGAAAATCTAGGAGGCCAAAGCAAGAGAGGAGAGTACCCCAGGGCCAGGGAGACCAGGCAGATCCAGGTGGGGCACATGCTGTGAGGCATGAATATCCCTAGGCTACGGGAGTTTTCCTTTGGCTTCACAGATGTCCTAGGCAGCTGAGGTTTTGCACACAGAGAGCAATACCTGGCAGGGGAAATACCATGACCATGATGGTGGTAAGGGAAGTACCCAGACCGAGGTAATGCAATTAAAATGGCACTGCGTAGCGAAGGGTTGCGCCCTCTTCTGCTTGCGGAAAGGACTCCCTATGAGAGCCTCATAGTTAGCTTCCCGCTGGCCAGCTTCCAGTGGGAGGATCTTGGCTACACGCCGACTTTATGGAAACGGAAGACTCCTCCCTAGCTTGCTCTAACATATGGCTGAGGTCAAGCAAAACTCGGGCATCCAAACCCCAAGCTTCCGGGCTTGGGCCTGCAACATGAGATGCCTGCCAAAGGATTTGGAAGCATCTGAAGCCCTGGGCAAGGGCTAGAGGATGTTTGCTGGTAGTAGGGCCACATTTGGTTCTTGAATGATTCACGGATTTGCAATTGATCTGGCTGATTTGACTTGGAACATGAAAAAATTTCCCTTAAAAAAAAAAAAAAAAGTAAGCTACAGGTAGGCACATGTGCCAAAACCTTGTTGCTCCAGAAGTCACCCAATCAGAGAGCTTAGGAGCAGATTGGATTTTACATTTACCAGGAGTTGTAATCTCACAAACAGTTGTATCATGGTTGTGCCCAGAGACCTCCCACAGTGGAACCTGGGCCCCACACATCTCTGCCTGGAGCGCTCGTGATCTCCAAATCAACTGCTGCAATGCAGGAGCAATTCTAAGTACGGAGAAAGAAAACTGAACCCATTGTCCCACTGGTCGGCATTACCTACCCTGCCAGTCCTACCAACAGGTGCTTGGAGGGAAGAAGTGGGAAAGTGGGAGGAGTGGGATGAATGCAAGGAAAATGGAAAAGGCCTATCAAGAAATAATCAGATCATTCAGCTGTAGGATAGTTTCTCCCAGAGGAAGTCATGGAGCCTCTTGCAGGCTGCCATGGCCGAAGTGGCAAGTAAGACCTGTGCTTCTCTAAGTTCTAAGACTCTGCTAAGGAAAGGACAGCACTTTCCCAGTGCCTTGGTGTTTGGTTGTCATTGGCCATCCACAGACATCTCCATCCTTTCCTTTAGCTGCTGATTTGAAGCAACAGGGAGGGAAGGAAGAAGCTCTCCAGTCACTGCAGTGGCTCTTACCCAAGACCTCGTTCTGTGTTAGAGGTGCATCTCCATCAGCCTCTCCTGTGCAAGCCTGGTATTTAGGCTTGGATATCTCCAGGCCAGCCAAGAGGGTCATAAAGTCAACCACGGTGTCAATGTGCTGCTTGTTGGAGGTGGTTTCCCGCAGGGTGCATACCGCACTCAACCGGCTGAAGGATTTGATCTCCGAGATGTTAGCTCGGAGGAAGAGGAGAATGATGTTCAGGTCGTTGATGGGACAGGTCAACATCTTTCTGCTCAGGAGGTCAAAGGCCGGCAGCATCTCATAGATGAACAGGAGCCGCTTGTCCCACTGGCACAGCTGCAGGACATTGTAGATGACAACAGGCATCAGCAGGATGTACACCCCACCTGTCAGGATGCTAATGATCTGGAAGACAGAGAAGAACACCAGCTTGCAGGGGATCAAATCAGGGATGTGGGGCTCATCCTGCAGAAGCCCAGTCTTTATGGAGCAGCTGAACTCATCTTGGAAGACGCCTGTGACGTGGAGGAAACCCAGGTAGAGGCAGGTGGCAGTGAGGAGCAGCAGCAGCAGCAGGTTCCGCAGCAGGTACGTGCACACCAGGTGATGCGAGTGCTGCTTGCAGGCCAGATACCGCTCCAGCAGTGGGAACTCAAAGTATCTCTCCTTGCGAGCCCTGGGGAGACAGTGAGCAGTCAGGGCTGGATCCCAGTGTCAGCAGCCAAGGGGTTGGCACTTGAACTCCACAACCAGGTCCTAGCCCTGTCCCATCCAAGTCTGGGATTTAGCTCTTGAATCAGAGCTTGGCACCAGGGTGTTAGGTGGAAGACTCCCTCACGACCCTGCCTCAAGCACAGAGGCACAACGAGGTGCTAGGGGTGCCTGTGGAACTGCACTTGAAGCCAAGAGGCAGTACCATACCTGCACCCCAGCCCAGCTTCTTCCCCTGCCCAGCTGCAGGCAGTGCCCTTGCTACACCCCAGTGATCCAACGTGCTGGATAAATGTCACTCAACAACGAACAGAATGGGAACCAGCCCAGCAGGGCTAGGCTGGGGCAGCACAGTCAGGAGATTCAGTGCTGAGGAGATACACAGAGGCCCCAAATCCCCCCAACATTAAATGGGAGTCTTTCTTTGTACAGGCTTCCTAGGCTTGACTGAGCTTTGCACTCCACTCAGCATGAGGCTCCTTCCTCATGAGAGCCCGTCTCACAGTAACATCACACCACCTCAGCACCTCGTTATCAGAGTGCAGTGCCCCGGGATCCACACAGCCTGGAAAGCACCATCATGCTGTGAGGCCAGAGTCCCAGCTGGGGCAATGGTGAGAGGACAGGAGGCAACAGGAGGCATTGACAGGGGAATGGGCAGCGACTGGTGGATGTGGCCTGCACCTTTACAGTTCATAGGCTCACACCCACCTCTGTGTGGCGCAGGCTGAGCGCATCCCAGGCTGTAAACAGGATGAGACAGCAAGTGCTGAAGAAATGTCTCCTGGACCAGATTAAGCAGAAAGCCCTGCAGAGACGGGGCCTCCAGCCACAGATCTCCTGTCCCGTGTGCAAGAGGGAATCCACCACCAGCCCCCCTCACTACAGGCTTGGGAGCCACAGAGGGGAAGAGTGGGGGCCGCAGTGTTCCCCCATGCGCAAAACCAGGGAAACAGCCCAGCTCCAGTCGGCGCACTGGGGAGCCCACCTGCCCAGAGGGCCCGAGGGCAGCCCAGGCAAGGAAAGGGCCTGGAAGCACAGCTGCACAGGAGCGGGAGGTGGCACGAGGCTGGCTGAGGGTGCTGAGAACTGTGATACGAGGGTCCCTCCCCCAGGCAGGAAACTCCACCTGGAGATCAGCACGGAGGGGCCCTCTGGCCCCAAGCTGAGGGGCTGGGGCAGGGGGGCCACTAAAGCACCCCCAGAATACTGGACAGCTCTTGGTGAGGGGCAGCCCCCTCAGCCAATCTGTGGTGAGGGGTGGGGCCTCTGCCTCAGCCAATCAGCGATGAGAGGTGGGGCCACTGGGCTCTCTGGCCAAATCAGCAGCAAGGGGTGGAGCCACCACCTCCCACCCTGGCTGGCTGGAACCCATCTCCTGGCTGGGCACAGCCCATAGCATCATGAGGACAGATGGCAGTCCTTCCTCACTGAGAAACGGACAGGGGACAAAGGGTTTAAAAACAGGACGGTCTGGTATAAAACAGGACCAATGGCGGCCCGGGGGAGGGGGGGTCATCAGAATGGCAGACCCGGAATTGTCACTTGTAGCAATGTGGCATGTTTCGTTCAGTCCATCTCTCATTCAGGGTGCGCAGAGGGCCTAGATGGCCCTGCCCGGCTCAGGACACCTCCGCCCTCCACACCTCTCAAAAGAAGGGGCCATACAAGTGCTAGGGGAAGAAGGAGATCACAGAAAAAGGGTGGCTGCAAGGAGGCCCTGCCCATCCACTCGCCTCTCAAACTCCTCCCAGAAGAGCCCAGGCTCCGGGCTGGCCTCCCGCACCTTCACCATGTGCTGCACCAGGCGGATGGAGCGGTTGTAGGACTTGTCCAGCTCATCGATGATGAAGAGCATGTCGCAGTTCAGCGCTGGGGCTGCAGCATACCGCCAAAGCAGGTATGGCAGGTACATGACCACCGCGATGACCAGCAGAGAATATGGAAAGGCCTGGGTAAACAACAAGGATGAGGCAGCTCTTAGCATGCAAGGTTGGTGTTACATGTGCTTGGGAGTCTGTGAATGCCCCTTTAATACAGAGCTGGCCCAGCCCAACAGCCCCGATACCTTGAGAGTCCACAGGGATTTGGCAATAGCATTTCCAGCAGCATCAAATTCGAGGTGGGTCAAGGAATCCCAGCAGGATGTATCCACATAGGCAGACTGCTTCCCCGTGAAATTGGTGGGAGAGAAGCAGCTGATCTTGGAGCCTGGAACACACATGATTGCTCACAGCTCAGAGATCCTCAGACAGGGGAACCCCTATACTGCTACTCTTCCCTGGCCCTGCTACCTAATCCCCCAGCTGCTCTGCATGAAGATGTTTCCAGCAGCCCTGGGACAGGCTCATGATTTTCCAGGTGGAAGGCAGTCAACATGCACTCTGCTTCCATCAGCTCTCTCCTTCCCCTTCCAGCTGCAAGCCTGTTAGCTAGAGGGGCTGAGCAGAGTGGAGCTCCCAGCTGTGCCTCATGCAGCATGAGGTGGCTGCCAGGCCAGCATTTGCTGACAAAGCCAAGTGCAGCTGCTGGCTTAGCACCTGCGAGGCAGACTCCAGCAGCTGCCACCATGCACCAGATCACAGCTTTGGTTCAGGGAAGCCTACAGAGTAACCTGTCCAGGGTTCCCCAAAGCCCTGGGGCCAGCTCTGTTAATGGAGTTTTAAAGGATTCCAGCCCTGGAGACTCATTCTGGCAGCACCGCTTCCCACAGCTGTAAAGAGGCTACAGAAGACCAGGAAGTTGGTCAATAAGGGCATCCTATTCTCCATGCAAGAGACCAATAACTGTAGGGAACCTCTGGCTGTTCCAGCAGACTGAGCAAGCCAATCCAAACGTGCTGTCCTGGGCCTGGGCACACTGCACCTCCCAAACAGTTGCTCCAAGCCACAAACCTCAAACTGAGTTCAGAGACACAAATAGCTGTTTGGAGAGGAGTGTGCTCTGGCTCCATAATGAGACATCAGCTGGCTACAGCAGGAGGATTGAAGCCTTGCCTCACAGAACTTAGGGCTAGGAGAGGCTCTCCCATCATCTAGCCCAACCCAAGTCAGGTCCCCTGGTTACCCGCATACAGTACAGAGTCTGGTAACATGGGTGTGACTAGAGCATCTTCCACAGTGGTTCTGAAGACATCTGGAAATGGAGAATCCACCTCTCCTCCGATGATTTGGACTCTCCTCTGGTGGGTCACCACTCTCCATGCTATCCTCTAATCCCATTCAAATCTGCCTGCATTCAGCTCCCATGCTGGCATTCTTTGCTAGACTTGAAGGGTCCATTAGGCTTGTCTCCAAATTGATGCAACTTAGGCACTGCTGCTAATCACCTCCCAACATTACTTTTGCCAGTCTAACCAGATTGAACCTCAAGTACCGCTCTACAAGGCATTCCCTGTAGCCCCTGAAGCACTTCTGTGCTTGTCTGTACCTTCTCCAATCTGTTCACATCTGCAGACAGACTGGGAATGGTGGCCTAGGATTGGCTTTACCAGTGCCACCAACAGAAGTAAAACCCCTCTCTTCTTTTATGCAATAGACTCAGCCAAAGATTGCATCCACCTGTTTTACCATACTCTCAGAGCTCACATTCAGTAGTTTGACAACTATGATTCCTAAATCCTTCTCAGCCCCCGCACTCCAGGATACAGCTCCCCATCCTGTAGGTCTGGCCTGGACCCCTTCTCCCTAGATGTATCCTGTTCTTTACAATGCCCCTTGGTTACTGCTGACCTGAAGAGTATTTTACTGCAGTCAGGTAATAGGAGCATAGCATTCTCCCTCTTGTCAAATAAGCACAGACATGTTAACTGAACAGCCCACCCTGTTTTGCATAGTCATTAACAATTTTACCATCTCCATCCAATGAGGGCTCTATGTCATGGCTAGGGTTGATTTTTATTCCAAAAAGGCTTAAGGATTCCCAAAGTCTTCCCAACCACCCCCCCACCCCATCATCATCTCTCATTGAATCAATATACTTTATGTTGCTTGTGATTTAGTTCCCGCATTTCCATTTGTTATATATACCTGTTTTATGCCTATTTGCCACCTCCTCAATTGTGGAATTATGGATTTAGGGCCAGCTAATAAAATTATTTTGGTTAAAAATATACCATATTTTCATTCATCTTTTCTGTCTCCATTTTTTCTTCTGATCAGTTGCACTAAATTCTTCCTCAGCATTCAGGCATGAGCCTTTTCAAAGCACTACAGATTATATAACTGGCTGAGACAGTCCTGTACTTGCCCAGACTGAATATAATCTGGTCATGCCACTGGTCTCTAGGCAACTACTAACTTTCAATCAGTGATTAATTCAGCTTTATCCATCAAACTGAGCTCCAAACTAGAGTTTCCTCACTTCAGATGCACCATACGTTTTGAAATTTCATCTCTCATTTTTAACCTCTTATTCCTGGCTGTGTGAGACTTCCAGGATGTGTCTCACAATTTCTCTTTCACATGTTATAGCTACACTGAAAATCTGGTTCACTTCAATGGACCAACTAACATTTTATTCTTTCTCTCTACAGAACCACACATTTTAGAGCAGTGGTTCTCAGTCTTTTTAGACTTGAGACACCGCTGGATAGACTCGAGGCACCCCTTGAAAAATGCCAGCTCTTAATTTTCACTCTTTATTTGACTACAGAAAAATAGAGCAATTGTCAGAGTTCTTTGCAACAGAAAAGACCATAACTATGAATTTCTATTTGAAATCTCTGAGATTATTTTGTGAATCATGTTTGCTACCTACCACTGTTGACAGTGTGGCACTCTGACACACCTTTAAGGGGGTCTCAAGGCACCCCAGGGTGCTAGAATCACTGTTCTAGAGAACAGTGCAAACCATCATCGTGATTAATTAACCTCTAATATTTCCACAGAGAATATTTCTTCTTGGCTACACCTCTCACCTGGAATAACTAGTTTTGTTCAACTTTGATTTCAATCCTAAACTGTTTGCCTCAGCAAGGCCCCGTGGAAGGCTTTTTCACTCTGTCAAAAGGAGTTTTCACGTATCCATTCTGGGTTCGGTTGTACCAGTTTCAGTTTTATTGAATGCTCTTGCAGCACTGAGCTGATACAGGGAAGGACATAGGGTATGTGGCAGCGGGAGAAAGGCCTGACGGAAAAGCTAAAAGCAAGAAAGTCAAACCAAAATCTCTGGGGAAGCAGAACATCATCCAAGTCCATGTTTTGCTTGAGGTTAAAATGGATCTAATTATGCTATCAATGCCACCTTGTGTAACATGATCACAGACCAGGCCCTGTGCACTAGGGAAAGCAGAGTCAATTCAAGCACTGTCACCATCCAAAAGCTCCTGGCTGGCCTGGCTCTCCTAGGGGATGCAAGAAAGAGACAGCCTCCGAGAACACTCAGGAATGTCAGGGGAGGGAGAGGAGAGACAGAAATTCCCCGACCCAGGATGACCAGCCAGCAAGATGCAATGCCATCACATCAGCAAAGACCTGGGTACTCCAAGGAGAGGGTAGCAACCACAGCTTTTGTCAGAGTTCTGGTGAACAGGGTCCTTCTGGTAGTTCCAGGCCAAAAGTGGCTTCTCTCCCCTCTGTTAGCAGATTCCCCCTTAAATCCTAAGGGTTTTGGGTGTTGACTGCCCGTTCTGTGCTTATGCACGTACCAGCAATGTGGTTCTTTTCTCAGCACTCCCATTGTATTAACAGGCAACATGGTCTCCAAGGGGATCCCAGGTGATTCACAAGATTTGCCAGATTGGATAAAACCTCAGGCCCATCTGGCCCAATCTGTCTCCAGTAACATGTTCCATGGGAAGGCACAAGCGCAAGGAGCCTGCAGCAGGCACGTAGGGAATGACCCGCCTCATCTAGGTCTCATTCTGACTCTCAAAATCAGAGATTGCACAAGTCCCAGACCCAGGTTCCCTTTCTAAAACTTCCCCCACCTCCACTAACTTGGGTTGTTCTCATTACTTGTCTTGTCACTCTTTGAACCTTCTACAATATCAGGACATACATAAAAGTCACTGGAAATAAGTGCAAATGAAACTACTGGAGTCTGTGTACAGCCCCAACTCAGTCCTGTGTTGTTTCCCCTTAGAGATTTAACTGCAACCTCAACACTATGCCATGAGACTTACCGGTGGAAAACTCTTGAGCAAAAGCCAAGGACACAAGGAACAGGGGCAGCCCCACAGCAACAAATTTCACAATGCGGTCACTTGGTAATTCCAGACGAAGGCCTTTGGCTCGGGAACTGCTGGGATCTGGGAGCAGAGCATCAGAGAGCATGTACTCAGCAGCAGTGTGTGCTATCGACATGGCTCCTCAGTGTGGGCCGAGCAAGCAGGAGCAGAGGAGAACGAGCTGCTGATGCAAGCAGTCTAAGCACCATCTGAGAATGTCTTGTGGGGCTGAAAGCTTTATTTTTCCGAACATTATGTACCAAGCAACTGTAATATGAGCTCAGGCTGTACATTAAGTATATTGATAATTACAAGGGAGGCCTTTCTCCCAGGGACCATGCAAATAGCACCCCTCAAAATAGAAAAGCAGAGTTGGAGCAACAGGGTAGCACTGTGATTGTTGGGCTCACAACATTCCTCACCAGCCACAGGCATCCCCACAAAGGGCTGGCTCCTCGTGGTTTTATTGCCCTCTCTCATAAAGGGATGTATTTCAAGCTGCGTTTGAGGGGGCGTTGGGCTGCTGGGCTATTTTTACCTCTGGTAATAAACAGGCAAGCAGCAGTCCCAGTCCCAGCTCCTGTTGTCAAGGGAGGAGGCATCAGCAGTAATAACCCCCAACCCTCACTGCCAGTGGGGATTTCCAGCCAGATGGTTCCCCAGCTCTGTGGGATGTTGAAGGTGGCATGATAGAGTCCTTTCCACTGCCTGACTCCATGCCAGGCACTAGTTTCCAAGGCAAGTGTGGGAGGCATTTCACGTACCATGCCAAAACCAGACTCCAGCGCTGGCTGGAAGCCCTGCTAAAACTCAAAAATGCAGGTAAGACTAAAGGAGGGAAAGGACACAGCTGCTCAGATAAGATCCCTGCACTGCATACTATTACTGAGCACCCTTAAGGACAGGTGAAGGGGAAAAGCAAAACTCCTGCTGCTCAGTGTTAATGATACTGCTTTAGTACCCCATGGAGCTCACCTACCTCTTCTCAGGGGAGCAGCCCTGGCCAGTGACTCTTCGTCCCATGGCCCACGGATCTTAACACATCCCATCCATTAGCAATTGCTTGCTTTAGGGGCACAGGTGGGGATCCTACCATCCCCTCCACGTTCAGTGTTCCACACCTGACTCCCCAACCAAACTCACTGACAAGCTACTTGCTCCCCTCCACACCCCTTCCACTGGCCTGCCCAAGCACCAGGCTCCTTCCAGGCAGACCTGTTTGTGCAGGATCTTGCCCCACCCTTACAGCCAAGCTCAGCCAAGCCTTCTCAGATATAGAAATGCCTATGGGACAATCTAGTGGTGCAGTCAAGATGTTGCTGTGCCGTTAAGGATGAATGGCCCCCCTTTCCTGTTGCTGGACCACACTCGCTTGGTCCTCCCCTCACAGCAACTCTCTGCCAGCCAACCCTTTCTCCTGGCTCACTGGTGTCCCATGCCCAGGCTAAGCATGGAATGGATGAAGGGGGATTAGCATGTATGAGCCCCTGGAGGAAGACTCCTCCCTGTGCAGCTCTAATTAAGGTCTTGCCCATGGCTGAGCTCATGGGGCATTTCTTGGTGACACTACCCTGGTGGGTGCTTCACTCCCATGGCCATCTGACCCCTTTACTGACAGCTAGATGCTTCCACTGTTACAAAAGGACCATGTTAAACTGCAGGAAGAATCCTAGAACCCATTTTCATTTAATTTCCATTGACCTACACTTCTTGTACTCTGGCCCATAGACAAATATTTTAAGCAATAAGTAAGGGTCCAGGCTGGGAAGGGCAGTGCCCTCCTTAAGTCAAGCGGAGCATGTGAATTCCAGCCAGACCATTAAAGTGTAACAGGTTAAAGCATCCCCAGAGTGCTCTCATACCCTGGCCCTCCCTAGCCAACCAGCTTTTAACATCTTCCCACTCATCCCACCTTTAAACTGGGTGGGTGTGTGCAAGGGGCAGTGGGGGGAGGGGAGATAAGCTTCAAAGAAAGCTCTTCATTGAAGGCTGCTTCTCACCCAGACGTCAGAGGGGAACCCCGGACCAGCACAAACTTATCTACATCCTCACTACACCTGCACAGCATCTCAAAGTAACAGCCCTACTTCTTGGAACTTAGCTGCATCTATCATGCAGTAGCAGAAACAGGGGAGCCAATCTCAGGTATGTCACTAGGCTAGAAGGCTGGAACAGGAGAGGCTGCACTACCACTAAGCTTCCTTTGGAAGAAAGCCACGAAAAAAAAAGAAAGAAAAAAAGAGATAAAAGCCGTGGGGAAGGACATGACTGCAGAGAATCACCCATGCCCCTATCCCTGGCTGGCCTGAACTGAGTGGGTCTCACATTTCTCCAGCACATTAGTTTCTGCCCAAAGATCAGGGTTCATTCAAGCACAGAAGCCAGATTGCCTCCTGCCAACCTGGAGGCAATGTGAAGAGTAGTAGGAATTTCAGCATGTCTATCCAACGGCATAGTGGGTGGGTGAAGGGACGTGTCCAAAGCAATGCCCTGGCCCTGGGCAGTCCCTTGGCCAAGGCAAAACCAATCTGTTGCCACATGTTTACCATTTGGTTTCATGTTCAGACTCCCATGAGTTTGAAGAGCTGGTGTCACAGGCAGGGACTGGCCCATGACTAACTGCCTCTAAAACATGTCCCCAGGAGAAGGCAACAACTAGCCTGACCAGCAATTCAGAGCTCTTGTTACCAGTCTGGAAGGGCTGTGCTGTCCCAGCCTCTATCAGGGTGGACACTAGTTATGTGCCAGTTCTCATAGTGTGAATCCAGCTAATGCCAGGCTGCAGCTCCCTATTGAATTGAGTGAGAGAATGGAGGGAGCGACAAACCCATGACTTTACCCCACAATAGTGCAGACCAGCTCCAAAACCCTGTCTCTCCACACCCTGGTAAGGAGGATCCCCAGCCAACATTGGGAAGGAGTGGAAAAGAGCCAACTCTGTCACAAGGCAGAATTTACTACCGCCCCAGTAGAAATCCAAATAGGACTTCTCAACACAGGCACACTGATAAATGGACCGGAGGCGACATGTGGCATGCTAGTGCCTCCTGCTGCTGGCAGCTCAGCCACAGCTGCCGGGAGCCCCAGGGCCCACACAACTTGGCTTTCTCGTATGTTAAATGACTCCTGGAAAACCGTCACTGCTGAGAATGAGACCAGATCATTTACTGTTTGGAAAGAAGTTTACTTCTTGGGTTTGGACTCCTCTCTGATCAGTGTCTGCCAAGCCTCTGCTGGATCCTTAATGGCAAACTACTGGGCTCTTCCTGACTTCAGTAACGTTTCTGCACAGATGCTCAAACCTCCCTTGGGGAACTGAACAGCTTAAGATCAGCCAAGCAAACCAAAACGCACGCTGTCCCATTGTTGTTTTCCTTCAGCAGCAGAGATTACTGATCTCCTCACATTGCTTCTTCCGAGGCAGGTAGCCCTGTGCAACTGGGGAGCAAGACTCCGTAGCAGAACTGGCTCCACGGCAGCTGTAGGGACAGACAGACAGCTGCAGCCTTGTCTCACTTCTCTTGAAATTCTGGGACGTTCAGCTTCAGCCGTTCTAATGAGATTTTAAAGCAAACAGGGAGCTTGCAGACCAAATCAATCTGCTTGTCCCCTCCGGTCCCCAGCGGCAGGGCGAGCCTATGGGCATGCAGGTGGAGGGGAAGGTGACGTGCTTTCACCTGTTCCAATCCCAATCTCCTCAAGGCATCCTCAGGCAGCTTCTACACAAAAGACAGATGGATAAGAGCAGTGCTCAAATATTAGGTGATGCCCTACACCCCTCCCCTCCCACACTACTGAAGACGACCACAGAAAACAAGACCTCTGTGAGCAATGCAAACTGCAAGTACAAGAGACACAGAATGGCGAGAGGCTGCCAGGCACCACCAGGGCCTACGAGATACCTGCCTGAGAGAAGCTTCCTAGGAGCCCTACATGGCCCTCTGACCCAGTGACAAACAAAATGGTCTGTAAGCTAGAAGGTAGCCAAATGCCATCTGCATCAGAGAAGGCAGAACATAGGATCTCCCATGATCACTCCTGTCCACCTCACACAGAACAAAGCATCTGAGAATTTGAGTTGACTGAGGCCACAAGATCTGCTTGCAGCCCCCACCCATTTCCTGGGTAAAGAGGCTCTGGAATCCTCAGGGGGGTGCCCACTTACCCTTCTAGGAGTGAGATGCTCCAGATCTGTGGGGTGCAGAGGTCGTCACCCATGATACCTCTTTAGCATATCCCCTCCACCTTTTGCCTAAGAAAATAGGCTTTGGGAACTTCCTAGTGGTGGTGACGCCTGCAGACCCCAGAGTGAGATGCCCCAGGATCTTCCTTGTGTGAAGGGAACCCATCCTTTTAGGGTTAGAGCGAAGCATTATTATATGACACAGGTACATCATGCCTGCAAGGTCATCAATCACTGGACCACACAAAGCATCCAGCAGGATATTTGGGACTGAGCTCATTGGCCTCTGTTCTACTCAGAGCCAGAACAACTTTCACCTGCTGGGAGGCTGACTGGATAACTCCAATTCCTTGGTATGGAGGAGCTAGATGCAGCAGGCTGTATACAGGCAAAAGTGTACTGCCAGGACAAGATTAGCAACATGGCTCCTACCAGATTGGGGAGCCTTTCCAGGGAGTTGGGGTTGCAGAAGGAACA
>NW_005842725.1:530729-536316 GCF_000455745.1 Alligator sinensis | reverse complement strand
CCCCACCCCCCCCCCCCCCCCCCCCCCCCAAGACCCAGCAGCTGCAAATCCTTTTTTCCTTGTTAGGGCCCCCCCTTACCTGGGGTGCCAGCTTGCTCCAGTGCGAGTATTTATGATCCCCAAGGACCGGACACCCCAGGCCATAGGCCAAATGGACCCGAAGCTGGTGCTTCACTCCTGAATACACAAGAAGTGGGAGGAAACGGAAAAAGGGGCAGAAAAAAAAACAGATGTTAAGTCACTGCCTGGGTCTCATCTGCCTGAACATGTCTGTTACCCACCCAGACTGTCTGCCAAACCCAACCAAAACTCAAAATTGTGAGTAGGTATCAACTGGATAATCCTGTCAGGGCTCACTCCAGCAGCCAATAAGGCCTGCACCAAACAAGCACTCGAAGGGGAATTTGGACACAGTTGGTCTCCAAAAGCATAGGCATAGACCAGTTACTCTCACCTCTATCCTTGGGAAAACCTTTGAAAAATTATTAAGGATCACATTTATGGAAGTCCAGTGGTGAAAGCAATGCTAAAGGGCAACCACCACAGATTCACAGCAGGTAGATCCTAACTGATCAACCTTGTTTCTTTTTACAACCAGGTCACAAAATGCTTAGACACAAGAATCGAGGTGGATGTCATCTACTTGGATTTTAAGAAGGCCTTTGATAGGGTATCTCATGATATTCTTAGAGATAAACTGAGTGACTGTGATGTAGATGATTACATGGTCAGGTGGTGTCAAATTGGCTTAGGGGGTTGCACCCAGAGAGTGGTAGTGGATGGGTCAGTATCAACTTGGAAAGATGTGGACAGTGGAGTCCCACAAGGCTCGGTCCTTGTACCGGTGCTGTTCAGTGTCTTCATCAGTGACTTGGATGAGGGCGTGGAAAGCACTGTGTCCAAATTTGCAAATGATACCAAATTATGGGGTAAAGTTAACATACCAGAGGGTACTGAACGAATCCAGGTGGATCTGGACAGGTTGGAAATGTAGATGAAACAGAATAGTATGCAGTTCAATAAGGACAAATGCAAGGTGCTGCACCTAGGGAGAAGGAATCACTAGCACACTTACAGGCTAGGGGAGGACCTTCTCAGCAGCACAGCAGCAGAAAGGGATCTTGGACTCACTGTCAACTCCAAGATGAACATGAGTCAATGTGATGACGTGATCAGTAAAGCTAACCATATTTTATCATGCATTAGCAGGTGCATGACAAACAGGTCCAGGGAGGTGATACTTCCCCTTTATGGGAAATTGGTCAGGCCGCAGTTGGAGTACTGTGTCCAGTTTTGGGCGCCGCACTTCAAGAAAGATGTGGACAACCTCGAGAGGGTTCAGAGGACAGCCACTCGTATGGTTAGGGGCCTACAGCCAAAGCCCTATGAGGAGAGATTGAGGGCCTTGCATCTCTTCAACCTCCGAAAGAAAAGGCTGAGAGGTGATCTTGTGGCCATTTACAAATTCATGGGGCGGGGGGGACACGACAGCAAGGACTAGGAGATGCTGTTTACCAGGGCACTCCTTGGGGTAACTAGGAACAATGACCACAAACTGACGGAGAGCAAATTTAGGTTAGACATAAGGAAGAACTTATTTATGGTAAGAGTTGCCAAAATCTGGAATGGGCTTCCAAGGGAGGTGGTGCTCTCCCCTACCTTGGGGGTCTGTAAGGCTAGACATATACCTGGCTGGGGTTGTCTGACCCCAGTGATCTTTCCTGCCCAGGGCAGGGGGTCGAACTCTATGATCTGCTAAGGTCCCTTGGAACCCAAATATCTATGAATCTATGCTCCTTTCAGATCTATTTCAATCTTATTTAATAGGCTGCTCTACCAAGTCCTGAATGCCTGGACACACCCAGGGTTAGCTTGGGTCCTTCTTTCAGGCTATGGTCGTCCCCCTCATAACAGTTACTTCCACAGAGGCAGTGAAGGAAGCTCACAAGACTAACGAATGAAAGCTCTGAGCATTAAACCTCCCTCCCATGGGTCACAATATGCCTTACCTGTGATCGGCTGGAGCTCCAGGAGGGAGCAAGAGGCAAAGCTAGCCAGAACACGGTATCGGGTCGCTGCACTCTGAGCAGCTCGGTTCTTGCGCACTTTGACCAGCTTTCCTTCCTCAGAAGACAGGCGATAGTTTGGTGCCAGCGTCATCTGAACCAGAGGGAGAGGGTAGGTCAAGAGAAACACCTCTGCACACTAAGAGCAAAGGAAACAAAGGAGAGGTATCTATTGGGGTAAGTTCACCTACCTTATGGTGGGACTGATGGCTCTGCACTTCCTTCTCCACAATGGGAATATCCACCAGCCCCTCTGAGGGGACTGGGACCCCCACAACGATTGCCCTACAAAAGAAGACTCTTAGTTGATGGCAAACCAGTGTCCAGCACTCACAAGCAGCTGAAGTACAATTTTCTTCATGTCTCTAAGGGTCTTGTTATACCTTACACCAAGTTGCACAAATGTTGCTCAGTGTTAATGGTATCTCAAGTTTTGAGCAGTCAGTTTGAGCCCAGCCCAGAAAGCAGAAGTAGCAGTGGCAGCAGCCAGGCTGACAGGTTGATCTTTCCCTGCCTGCTCTCTGGGATGGACAGCATAGGCAGCCACAAGCAAAAAGAGGGGATGGGGGGATTAAGTTGTGGGGATCTGGGGATTCAGTGAGTCTGATCCAGGCCAGTGAAGGAAGCTTGGCGGGGAGAGGGGGGGTGTGGAGGAGTTACACTAAGGTGCAACTTAGAGTTGGCTACGCCTCAGGCGTAACACAGATCAAAGATAATCCTGTCGTGGAGTGGCATAACTTTGAGCTGCATAATGAGTGCTTAAAACTAGTTTCAGGTTTTAAAGTGTGGACAATCTGGGTGTTAAAAGCTCGAGGAGCTGCCCAAAATTACCACGCAACGAGACCCTGAGGCTTTGTGGTGTCAGAAACAGGGTCAGAGCCCCAAGGTTCTGCCCACTTGCAAAGGTCCCATCCCCCCAACATAGATGGCTGAAGAGTGCAGGATGCCTTCTTCAGTAACTCTCCTATGAATGCCAGAGAAAGAATATAAAATCCTCCTACCCCTACAGGCTGCGCAGACAGCCCCTACCACCCAAAGGAGCAAGAGGGGTAGATCTGTCTCCTGATTCATGCATCACGCATACAGCACATAGTAACAAGCAATTAGGCCTAGCACCTAAATGTTCCATGTCTGACTCCCCAGCACAGTGCAAGCAAACCAGAGCAGATAGTGCTGCCATCACTCCCCATGGGAGTACACAAAAACACGATTACGCATGGACAGTTCAGGGTCCATTCAGCAGTTCAAAGACCATCCAAGCCAGTGCCTCAGTGGTGTCTGTGGCCTATGGAAATCACCAAGGGAAAGCCATCTAGTTTACAAGAGAGATGTGCAGTGGCTTGAAGAATCACTGCCAGCCCTAGTTCCTCCTCTCTGTTGCCAGTCTCTGCAGAAACTCCAGTCTGAATGGGTGGGGGAGACCATTCTTTCCCCTCACCTCAAAGGGTGTTTCCCAAGAGCAGTGTGGGAAACATACTGCTTCTGCCCACACTAACACTATTCATCTTTTACAGGGCACATGTCCTTCCAACAAACCAAACCCAAAGACTTCTCATACCTGTAATCCTTCTCCACCTGACGAGTTTTAAAGAGATGCTGGATCTCATAAGCTATGTCGCTGTTCCTTGCTAGCACCATCACACCTGTTGTCTCCTTATCCAGCCGGTGACACAAGTGCAGGGGTTCAGCTTTCATGCCATGCAGCATCTTTGCCAAAATGGGTAAAACATCAGTGATGCAATTTCGGACACCAGGTCCACCTGCGTGATTGAAGGGGTAGCAAGATATTAAAAACAGGATAGAGCATGGAGAACTCCCTGGGGAAACAGCATTCCCTAAGCACAGAGCCAATGACAACAAGCTCTGTCAAGGAGCCTACAGAAAGAACCTGGCATTTCATGGACTAAAACATCCTTTTGGAGACTTATTAGCCACACAGACTCTCACAGGCTAGAGCAGATTTGCTGAAACACTTCCAGATCTTAGCTTGACTAGCAACTCTGGGGGCTCTAGAACTCTGGCCACTGGGTTCACCACAGACTCACAAAACAAACGCACAGGACTTGCCCCAAGCGCCTACCCAAGCCATGCAACGTGACCCCAAGTTGATAATTATCATCACTGTTACCTTTAGAACTGAATCAGGACAGAAAACCCTAATATTATCAGGAAAGAGAGAGAAAGAGATTGAGAGAGAGAGAAAGGGGAGTATGTTATTAGCTGACCCTGCTTTCCCACAAAGCTAATAAGAAACATTATGGGCTACAGCTCCACTTCAGATTCACTGCTGAAGTCACCATTCACCAGGCTCCATTTAGACATAAAAAATGATGGCCTGCATCACACAGGAAACTGGATTAGATAACAAAGGTCCATTCTCACTTTGCATTAATCTACAAATCAGCAGGATGGAGTCTCACAATGATTTGAGTAATATTTGTAGCCAAAAATCAATTAACATCACTTAAGGTAACACAGGACAAGATGCTCTGGTAGCCACAGCGAAAGGGTTAGTAAAGTCCCCATGATGCTACTTCTCCCAAAGCTGCTAATACACAATCATAGCATCACTACTGGCATTGCACAACAGACTCCCTGCCCCCGCCCCCCCCGCGCGCTCACCATGCACAGGGATGCCATAAGGCTTGTTAATCACCACAATTTTCTCATTCTGGTACAGGATCCCATTCTTTAGTGCTTTGGCCAGCACATTGGGATGAACCCGCTGGAGCTGCTTGCTGAACCTGTCAAGTTGACGGACCCGTCTCGAGAGCGGCGATTTGGGCTCCTGCAAAGATCAAAAATTACTATTAGTGGAGAAAGGATGGTTTTATGTGACAGGGATTCAGGGACCAGAGCTTAACTCCTGGCCCTGCCACAAACTTCTTCTGCAACTCAGCTTACTCCCTGGGTCTGCTTCAGCCCCTCATTTCACACAGTGTTGCTCGGATAACATCAACAACACAGAGAGAGGGTTACTGTGTGAGAATGATCACAGGCGCTGCCCCACACTCCCATCGCGACTGCCATGATGGGACTGGATCTCACTACACGCAGGGGCCTGTGCCAAACTAATCCAGTGCCTACATTTTCCTGACTAGGTCCCAAGAGCCTGGAGACCAGGATATCATTTTAATCCCCGCTGAGCACAGCTCTCTGAGCAGCGAGGAGCAGACCACGGGAAGCAAGAGGTCAGATGAGGCTTTTGCCATGGCCGCCCTGCGCCTGCTCCAGTCCAGGAGTTACAAGTATATTTCACGTGAGAACGACAACGCCGCAGAAGCCAGTGTCGGCAGAGGATGGGGGCGCTCGTCACAACTAAAACGGCTTACGTTTAGTCTGTATCTGAAGCAGACTCACGTACAGCCCCGGCCCCGGAACCCGCCTCGCAGGCACGTGCTCCGACGCCGCGGGGCATGCCGGGACCGCGGCGCTCTCACCTCGCCCCTCGATTTTTCGCGTTGCTGAGCCCGCAGCTTCTCCGCCAGCTTCTCCGCCGTCGCCGCGCAGCCCACCACCCG
>NW_005842725.1:521937-530182 GCF_000455745.1 Alligator sinensis | reverse complement strand
TCTTCATCCCCCTGGGAGGAGGCGGCGGCACGAGCTCCTTTTACACGTGGCTTGGCCCTCAGTAAACCGGGGGCCGCTGTCGGACCCGCGCGCGTCTAGTTCAAAACCAGGATCTGCTTCACGATCTTGATCTAAACGTTTTGGGGGGAGAGGAAACACTTCGGGATCCTTGCAGTGCAGCCTCTTCCTCTCTCTCCTCCAAGGATTGCTCCAGCTCTTCTTCCTCTCCCAGTGGTCTCCAAGCGCTTCCACCTCGAATAGGGGTGCTCGGTGGAGATGTTTTGGGCCGATACCAATAGCTGATTTGTAAGTAGGGGTCCCCGCTGCTTAGGGCTGTGCGGGGCTTCGGATCCAGAGAAGCTTCGGACGCTTTGGTGTCCGAAGCAGCACGTCCGGATCGAAGCACTGGCTTTGTTAGGCTTCAACAGGGGCCCCCACCCCTGCAGTCTTCACCCCTGCTGTGATGTAATACATACACATGACATGAGTTTTGCTTTCAAGAATTTGGGGTGCAGTTCCCCCCAAACCCCTGCACCGATCTTCTTGAAACGTGGCAGGTTTCATGATCTCTGCGGAGACTACCACCCCTGCAAGCTTCATCCAAATCGCATAGAAAACAACAAAGTTATAGTTTATTGATTTCCTCATTATCCCCTATGGCTGAAACTCGGAGATGGCTTTGGAGCCGCTTTGGCTGGATCAAATCGGGAACCTGGTCCGGAGCTCTGGATCGGATCCCTGCATCTGAAGCGGCCGGATCAAATATCTGCCTAATCAGACAGGCCTACCAGCGATACGCTCTGATTTCGATACGCAGCTCCACAACAAGTGCAGTGTCTCCTGTTGCGTCGGTTGTGGTGAAGGGCAGGGGGAGGGGAAAGGGTGGGGGGTGGGGGGCAGGTCAAGGCCCCTGCGGTTAGGGAGGGGCTGGGGCAGGGCATGGGACAGAGCTGTAGTTTATTGGGATTGGGGGGTGGCTCCCACCACTGCAAACACCCCAGAAGGGCGTGGGGGACACATGCCATCGGATCTGTGCGTGGAGCAATGGTGGGCTGCTGTTGCAGGCTGGGGCTGAGCTGGGCTCTGCTGGGGTGGGGGGCAGTGGTGCTGGAAGGGGGGCTAGGGGGTGGAGGTTGCAGCCAGCCCAAAATTCACCATAGTCCCCCAGCCCAGCAAGGGCCTGGTGCAGCCCTGGCCCCAGCCTGCAGCAGAAGCCTGCCCTGTCTCACCCAGATCCTGGGGCCATGTGCCCCCATAAGCCCTCCCAGGTTGCATACAGCAGTGGCAGCCTGCTTAACACCTTGGGACAGGATTGAAAGAGGGCCAAGGTTGTGCCCGTCTTAAAGAAAGGGAAGAGGGTGGATCCAGGCAATTATAGGCCAATCAGCCTAACCTCTATCCCAGGGAAAATCCTGGAAAAGCTCATTAAAGAATCTACGTGCAATACGCTCGCGGAAGGTAAGATTCTGAACGACAGCCAGCATGGCTTTGTCACGGGTAGGTCTGGTCTTACTAAACTCATCTTCTACAACCAGGTTTCTTGCCACCTGGTCATGGGAGATGTGGTAGATGTTGTATACCTAGACTTCCAAAAGGCTTTTGATCTAGTAGCCCATAATATCCTTGAGAGAAAACTGGAAGATTGTGGGCTCAGCTGCTCAACGGTTCAGCGGGTGGGGAAACTGGCTCCAGGGCAGGACCCAGAGAGTTCTCATGAACAGATGTGTCATCCTGGCACGAAGTGGCCAGTGGTGTCCCCTCAGGGGTCCATGCTTGGACGGTGCTTTTCAACATTTTTATCAATGATTTGGATGGGGAGTGAAAAGCTTGCTGCGCAAGTTTGCGGATGACACCCAAGTTATGGGGCAGTGTGGCCATGTCAGAAGATAGGTTGCAGATACAGGCAGACCTGAACAGGCTCGAGTGTTGGACAGACTGGAACTGGATGAAGTGTAATACTTCCAAGTGTAAGGTGCTCCATCTGGGGGCATGCAACTCTCAACATGCATACAGGCTCGGTGGTGATGGTTTGACTTGTGCCATGGCCGAAAGGGACCTAGGGGTAATGAATGTCAGAGGAGTGCATCAGGAGCTCGGTGAACAACTGTTTGCTAGGGTACCCCTGGGGAAGACCAGGACCAATGGATACAAACTTCTGGAAGGCTGCTTCAGGCTTAATACCATGAAAAACTCCTTCCCAGTCGGGGTGTCCAGACTGTAAAATTAACTCCCTCCAGAGGTGGTGCAGTCACCTACCCTGGAGGTTTTCAAGAGGAGACTGGACAGTCACCTCACTTAGCCCCAGTTGTGTTCCTGCCGGGGTGGGGCGGGGGGCTGGACCTGATGATCTGCAAGGTCCCTTCCAGCCCCTAAAACTATGAATCAATGAACAAACTTACCAGCTAGATGCTGCTCTCCAAGCTGCTGGGCTGCATATCGGCAATCTGATCAGTATTGGCCAATATGGCTGGTTAATAATTGACCATTGATATCGGCCCAAAAAACCTTTATCAGTGCATCCCTATATAGCATGGTTACCCGATTTATTTAACTCTTGGGGGAGAGGTGGGTGTACACATGAGCTTGGTAGCATTTAAATTTTCTTTTTTCTTCAAGGAAAATCTTCAGGATCTGGTATGTTGTTATGAGGAGGGAATCCAGAGTCTCTAGTTTTTCCCCAAATACTTAGGCAGTCTGGCAGGTGGCCAATGCATGGTTTTTGAGCATTGCTAACCAGAATGCAATGTGGTTGTCTCAAGTTACTGGGACAGCGTTTTACCCAGAGCTGGTTGACATGGACCTTACTTGGGTTTTCAGTAGGGGTGTGCAAAGAGGGCCCTATTCGATTTGGATTCGGCCTGAATTGCAGACAGTGATTCAATTTGTTGATTCGGATCGCTGTCCCCGATTTGATTTGACCACAGCTTGGGACCCCAGGTGCCCCAGAAGTGCTTCTGGTCCACTTCTGGGTCTGCTGCTGAGCACACTGGGGAGCCCCCTGCACTCCTGTGGAACACTTCATGTGCCCCAGTATCATAGCATTTGCAAGCCGCCTGCTACCTAGAGATGTAGAAAAAACATTTAAAGCTGTGTCTATGTCTGAATCGCCAAATCTTTCCGAATCAATTTGGAGAGTTCTGATTCGATTCGGTGAGATTAAAGGGTCCTCTGATTTCTATTCAGATTCGGCCACCAAAATCGGGCTGAATCGAATCAGTGACTGAAGCCCTAGTTTTCAGTACAGTTCTTTATTAAGCAAGATACTAAAGCAAAACATGAGAAGTGTGTAGCAGGAAGGGAGTAGAAAGTTAGGGAGAATGATCTTTGCACTCTTAAATAGAAACGCTTAGGGTAGAAGCAGCATTTTATTAGGATAGCACTGTCCTAATCTGGGTCAATTAAGAATGTCTTGTGAACACCTTCCCTCCACATAATTATGCAGGTCATCTTCCCTTCCATTTGTTTACATAAAAAGTCTTACACTGAAAAGTATTAGCTGCTTTTAATGCATGATCAGTTAAAGGCAAAACAAGCACTATATGATTAGTGAGTTCTCCATGAACCAGTTTCAGAATCTTTACGTTAGACCATTATAAAATAATAATTTGTAGGGTCCCCTAGAAAGTGTTCATTATACTAAAAAAGGCACAGAACCATCTTTAAACAATTCTATCTACCTTCCCTCCCAAGAAAGAAGCCTTAAATCCCAGGGGAGTTCTTCACCCTGTTGCTTGTCCCCCAGTGGCAATGTATCATTTGGAGATCTTGGATTCTGTGTCTACACAGACTCTCTTGGCAGGTTGTTCTAGTACCTCGGTATCTTTTTCTGTAGTTCCACTGTGGCCTCTCTTGATTTCTAGCTCTTGTGCGTCTGCTCCAGCCTCTTTCTCCTTGCAGTGTGGCAGTTCAATACGGCCCCTGCGCACAAAGTGGTGGATCCGGGACTCCAAACCTTCACACTTGGGGCGATCCAGCAGTGGTTTGTAAGTGCGGGCTTTCACTCCCTCAACGAAACTGCTGACCTGGTTATGGATTGGAGGCTTCACTTCTCTCCAGAGGACTTTATTGTTGTTCCCTGAGTCTGTAACATACAAGGAAGTAAATCAATTGCTTAAACAACCCAGATGACTGGTTTCTGAAAAAGTTTTGTTCCCTCTGTGACTTAATGCCACCGAATTATCTAACAAAGCAATTTTCCTACCTGTTCCTGTGGGCACACTGACAGAATCTAGCCCCTGTAATATGTTGTATAGCATATGGGTTTTAACTGCATAATTGGCCCAGAGTTGCTGTAGATGAGTAATATTGAATTCCTGAACTTCTTGGTCATAAATCCACTGGATGTTTTCAAATTCGCAGTGATAAAGAACCAGAGGAAATTCCACTGCCATGCTGCAAGATGGAGAGAGAGACATTTACCTAATGATGCAATGGTACAGTGAAAAGGTAGCTACAGAAATGACGACTTGAAGAAAGCAAAGAACGGAGGTCTGAAGTATTAGCACAACCTTTTATAGAAAAGGTTAAATTGGCTCACTGCTATCTTGTACAGAAATTGCTGATTTGACAGCTCTTTAATCCTATGAATTGTGCTTATGTTTTTACTGCACGCTTAAGAATTTTAGCTTTCTTCTGGGAAGAGTTAGAGGTTAGTATAACTGTTCCATGAGGTCATGTTTGAAGATTGTAAAAAGGTGTTAAATATGAGGGGTTGCTGGGCCCAATTTATGACAGACTGCTTAGATGCTGGCAGGAATAAGTAGTATAGCAGGGGCACTTAGAGAAGTAGAGGTGTTGCTATACATAAATACTCTGAAATAATTCTAGGGATTTGCCTGAGATCCCCTCTACTCATGCAGGTAAAGGCATGATGGGATCACACAGTTGCACTTCCTGCTATGCCATATGTACGTGGCAGGAGGCATGATTGTGGGACCGTGCATTAGATCCCATAAACACCTTAGTTGCTGGTGCACTGGAAAGAAGCAAGCTCCCACAGCTGAGAGCCCCTTCAACTGAGGAGCTTCCAGTCACAGGGGTGCCCTATACACCCCTGGGGTCGGGGACTGCCAGTGCTGTGACCTCCCAGGTTAGGGGGTGCATGAAACCCCAGCTGGGTCTTTGTACCTTGCATCAACATCTGTGGGACTTAAGGTCCCTGTACTGCTAGGATCCAGAGTTGGCAGCTGTTGGGGGTGAGAGTCCCCTCAGTTTTGGGACTCCCAGCTCTGGCTAGGATGGTACACCCATGTGGCTGGGAGCCCCATCAGCTGATGGGGTTCCCAGATGCGGGGGTGATGGTGTTACATGTGCATAATAAGGCTCAACGGCAACCAGCTATAAAGTTAGTACACATTTCCAAGGTCTAACTTTATAGCTGGTCGGAGCTTTTTGTGGTATGACAGCTGGTCATGTAGCTGGTTTCTAGGTAACTGCACAGTTAATCCGTTATCAGGTAACTGATACCTGTAACATGTAGAGGAGGCCCAAGTCATTTACCTGTACTGTGGTTTTCGAGGGTTCTTCTCCACATCCAGTAGCTCGTCAATAATCTCTGGGTCCTCCATCCTCTGTCCAATTAGGAAGAGGATTGCCATCATACAGCGGACCTGATGATAGAGGAATGCCAGGCCTGTCACTTCAAACTGACACAGTTGGAAAGGGTCCTGTAGCCCAGTACCTTGGCCTCTATCCACCAGTTGCACCTGTGCAGCGAGAATAGTCCTTTGGAAGTTTATCACACCGTTGGCTACATCCATCTTGCACAAATTGCGGAAGTCATGAGTCCCCGTGTATTTTTGGGCTGCAGCATTCATGAGTGCTACATCCAGGTCTGCACGTGGAAAAAAATAGCGATAGGTCCTCTTGAGGCAGTTGAATCTAGCACTGAAGCTGGGCTCTACAGGAGCCCAGGCTAGGACACGTATATCAGGAGGAAGTACTCGGTTTAGAATATGGGTATAGCGCATCTCATCCACAAAGCTACTGGCTTTCTCTTCCAAGCCATCCTCGTGACTATTTACTTTTTTTCCTTCTGAAGTGTTTGAGCGGAGGTCTAAGGAAATCACCTGCATGATTGGAAAGAGGGGGGTTAAACTACAAAACATCAAGATGTCAAGAGGAGTCACTGATCCTCTGGTTTATTTTAATAACTAGGCCTAGTAGAGCAAATGATATAAAGTTTATGGTTGAGTATGGAGGTGGCAGGAGGGAAGAGTGGTTTACTCCAACATTATTGCTTTGGTGATTTACATTCCTTAAGGTAGAAGTCCTAGTAACCTATGGAATATAGGCAAGCTGGAACACACTCTATGCTGATTTGGAGGAAATATTTTTAGCAATAAGGTTAGTTCAGTTCCTTTGCTAATTCATTCTTTAAATTCAACAAAGGTGTCGATTTATGTCACTAGTAAAGAGAAATGTCTATTGGGCATTAAACCACCTTCGTTAATATGAAGGTGCTTTAAACTAGGCAGTTGTCAACCATTTGTGGCCATGGACCACCGCTTGTGACCCAACCCATGGTGTGGGTCACACATCTTCACTGCATGCAAGGAGTGCCAAAGCCAACTGCATGTACCCTCACTGCTAGTCCCTCTCCACAACAGCAATGAGGAAGGTTAAATCCTGTGGAAAAGTCATGTGTAGGCATGTGAAAGCAGTAGGAAGCGGATGGATGGCATGGCAAAAGTTGCTTGCCACCAATCTCCCTCAGCTGATCCAATTTCTTCACAGGCTGTAGGCTGCCAACTACAGATTTTAAACTGAAGCCTAGTCCCTTTCCTCAGGGCAAGGGTCATCAACCTACAACTTACCACACATGTTTGTGCAATATGTCATTTTATGGCTCCTTTCTGTCAAATACCACCTCTAGTTCATGGACTGAGTCATGTTACTATGACCAACCATTAAGGAAAGGTTGCAGACCACTGACCCAGGAAACATTTTTAACTACATTCACACTAGAAGTTATGTCCCCTTAATGAATAGCTGAACAAATGTGAAAGCTGTGCATAGATAAGACTTAAATAACTTCGACCAGGGTGCTCAACCCCCCGAGCCTGTAGGCCACATCTGGCCCACAGCCACGTCATCCAGTCCCTGAGGTTTCCCACAGATCTAGAAATTCGGTGGAGTGGTAGAAATTAACACTGCCACTGCTCCCCTGCCACCAAATTTCCAATGCCCGAATGGCACCATTGGGCCCGCAGACCAACCTGGCACTGCTCATCTGGTCTGTGGGGCCAAAAGGTTGGGTACCAGTGATTTTTAAACCATTCTATCATATTAGTTTTGGAATATTCTATAGAAATAAGAAACCAGTTAAGTCAACAATATAGTTTAAGTTGGCATACTTAACACAACTGTACTTAATAGTGCCTTAAATTTCACAGTGTATTATACCACTATGAAAGCAAGCCATGGTCAAAATGAACTATGAGCACCTTGTTACTTTATATATTATAAATGATTGTCACGATTGCTTTCATATAATTAAAACAAGTCTGTATTTTCAAAGAGTCATACAGTATTTATTTATCCTTTGTAGTTTGTACTGGCTTCACTATAATATCTGCTGGAGTGATGAAGGACCACATATCCTCCCGCACCCAAATTGCACAGCATAACCATGACACAATATCCCCTTGTGAATAAAGAGGCTAAATCAACCAAGTCCTAGCCTGGAGGTCTTGTGGAGAACCTAGTAGGAACACCCTTTGTTGAGTTTCATAGTAGGACATCTAAATGTCCCTTGCCCACAGGAAAGTAACCATCTGGGCCAGGTAGCAGGCCCTAGACTCTGCTCTCAAATTGATTCCTGATAACTTGTTTGTTTGCTTGCTTGTTTTATTGGGCGAGTATTCAATCCCCAGATTACTATAGTTTTGTTACTCTGTTGCTAAAATGGCACCCTGTGCCTAGGGAGAGAGGAGAGTCTGAGGGAGCTGAAGGGACAGTAAGCAGGACTTTGAAGGACCAGGGAACTAGTGACACAGTCACCAGGACCTGTTTGTCTGAAGCAAAACTGGCTGCTTTTGTTATTTGGGCTGTCAGCACTCTGACCTCCTTCCCCCGCTCGTTTTGAAGAGGCAGTCTGCTCTTTCCCAGGAGTTGAACAAAGGAGGAGCTCTCTCTGAGGTGGTCTTACAGACCACTGGGAAAGCCGGGGACAGAAAAGAGTTAGGACAGGGGTAGACAACCCCTGGCATGGGTGAAAGAGGGTGGCATGCGAAGGACTTTTTTC
>NW_005842725.1:516232-521906 GCF_000455745.1 Alligator sinensis | reverse complement strand
TACACCTTGAGGCAGCCAGCAGGGAAGGGGCTGGGGCTGCACTGCCACAACAAGGATTGGGCCCCTTGTGACTCCTCCTCTGTCTGCCCCTGGCATGCCAGTATCTTACAAGTCGAGCTTGCAGGTGTTTTTACATTCTGTCCAAAAATGCTGCCAACCCCTGAGTAGGATCTCCAAGGAAGAAGTTTGTCTAGGAGCCATGTCAGGGCTGGCTTCAGGGGATCCTTAAGGAAGGAAGCAAACAAAGCTTTGTGGGAGTCCTGACGCACAGCATCCACTGAGAGTGGCTTATCAGTGACACCTCTCACATCTGCAAGACCTGGGAGAGCATGACAGTGGTGGTACTGACCTGTCCAAAGGCACTGACCCCCTTATCTGTCCGCCCACAACGATGATAATTGGAAGTCTGCCTATTTTCTACCAACCGAGTCTTGCTTAGTGCCTCAAACAGTTTCTCTTCAATGGTATTGTTGGTGTTCTCCTGGCTGGCAAAACCCTGGTATCCCCATCCCAGATAGGCAATCTTCAGTGCCACATGTCTCTTGCCATAGGCACTAAAATCAAATGGACGCTGCTGGCGTTTCTTAGTTTTCCCAGATGCCGAAGGGCCACTTTTTATGCCATTACTCTCCTTGCCCTCTGAGAGTTTCTCTTGAAGTTTCTTCACCTCCTCTTCCAGTTCTTGCACCCTCTCCAGAAGTCCCTCTTCTTGAACTGTCTCCATACCCAATTCAGACTTAGCAAGGTCTACTGGACTATCTTGAGCTGGAGAACTTTGGTAGCCTCGCTGTGTCTGCAGAGAGAGAAGGGAATCTGAGATTACACTTACAATGAGATTTAGAATAAGCTTGCTTCTGGAGTTTTTTCACATGGAGGGAATTTACTATACATTCTATCACCAGCCTCAGTGTTTTGCATCTCTCTTGTACTGGCATAACACATAGCCTTCTGAGTTTAACTGGGACTACCTTTCCTTATTCAGCAAAAAATTATTCTTTTCAGTACTTCTAATCCCCCTACACCCGGTCTCTCTTGACCACCATTGTAGCATCAAGTCCACTGTATTAAACCAAGTTTTCAGATTACCCTTTGACATCTGTACAGTTTCTTTTGCCACGGTTCTGTACTTCCAATCCACTTGGCTGGTAATAGCACCTCAGAAAGCATGTTTATACCTCATTTGTGTGTTGTTTTTTTTTATGCTCCCCTCCTGGAGACAACTTAGGGTGGTTTATAACAAGTCATAATACCAGATCAAAATAGTAAAACATTCCACAAAGAATGCCCAAGTTTAACCCCGTATGCATTTGCTGTAACATTTTCACTTCATAATGGCTTCTTCCAGAGATGATTAAAGCTCAGACTTCCAAACCTAAGGGATATGGGGTTAAATAAAGGATTCCCCACTTAAAAACAAAAAAAAAGGAAACAGAACATCCCAGTCTCCTAGGCAACTTTGAAAATGTCAGTCTAAAATGTTCAAACTTGGATCTCTCTACGGGAAGGATTCACAACGCATGATATTCTATCACTGTTTTATCTTGGGCTAAGGTTACCTTGACCTCTATGTAACTACCCATACACATTGCACTGGACTACCCCCATTACCTGTGCTGGTAAACATCCACACCTGGCATCCAAGATTAACCACAACTTACCCTGTTCACACAAGGGGAAATTGTACAAACACTTTCACAATGGCTTTCTCTCAGTTTAGAGAGGAAAGGCGGGGATAGGGTTCTATCTTGTACTTCTCTAAGATTTAGTGGTTTGCTATGATAATCTAAGTCTATTGCTGTTGATCAGCACTGTGTATTTCAGTGTAACACCATTTTTAACAGCCAATTCAAAGGGAACGTCTTGGTAAGGGCAGCAAATAGGTTCTGTGTATATTGTACCTGGTGTATAGCACCATCTGTCGAAGAGTTGCATTGAATTACAATAAATTTAGGACTGCAGTGCTAGACCGTACTTATTTGTTAAACTGTTGACATTTAGCTGCCTGCTATTAAGTGCACTATTTTATTGTTCACTAACTACTATTTAATTACACTTAACTCTTACAGAATAAGTGACAATCAGCCCAGCCCAGGTGAAGTCATGGAAGCACTATTGGGACCAGATCAGTATAAGTGGGCCACTATGAACCATGAAGAACCCATGGCAGCAGCTGCTATGGCCTTTACCCATCTGCGTGCAGAGCAAGGTAATGGAGATAGCTTGAGAAGAACCTGGGCTCCCTCTCACTATGACCCCTACAGTAAGGCCTCTGTGAGTTCTGGGATCAAGCCATCTCTTCCTCTACTGATGCACCAGCAGACAGAACAAAGCATGCAATCGGAGAGCCTCTCTGAAGTGCCCACAGGAACTAGGAAGCCAATGATGAAACGGAAAGTTTTGAGGCGGAGGCCTAATGGAGAAGTGGAAATATCTGATGAGTCAGCCATTAGTGAACCAGAGACCAATGATGAAAGTGGCAACGAGGTCTGGGATTTGAGACGGAAACTGCTTCATCTACTTACCCATCAGGAAGACAGTGTAGCTGAGATAGAAACTGAGCCATGTAGCAGTTCCCCTGAGAAGTCTTTTCTGGATCTTCTCCATAACACACACTCTCACAGGCACATTCCCCCATTTTTCCCTAGGGATTGCCAGAGTCAGGGCTCCTCAGCTTTTGAACAGGACTTACCTGAACAACCAAAGTCCTTTATTACTCCAAGATTAGAGCAGCTAGGTCGTAATCGTGGGAAGACTGATAGAGTAGCCAGGTATTTGGAGTATAAGCGGGACTGGGAAACGTTCCGGATACCAGGGGAGGATCATAGAAAAGAACTGTGCTGGGAAATCCGGGAACAGATGCTCTACAAGCCTAACATCCCAGCTAGGTCTCAGCGCACCTATGTCCCCAACAACTATCTGGTCCCTACAGAAAAGAAGAGATCTGCCTTGCGCTGGGAGGTACGCTGTGACCTGGCAAATGGTCTCATACCCAGGAAGAGCTTCTCCTCATAGTTGGCCAGAGTTTCTTCAGCTCCATCCATAGAACTGTTCATCACTTGGCTGCTTAGAGCAGTGATATCATTAAGTTATTTGTTCTCTCTCGTAACCTCAACACTTCGTTTTAACAAGAATCTCCCTTGTGCTTCTACATAACACAAGTTTATCTTAGGCAGAGCTATTTTATACTATCTTGTTACCAAATAGGAAGACAACTGACACACATCTGACCCGGTTGGCAAGACCTGCAAAATCTCTGAGAAGAGGAGACTTGCATGTGAAGCTCTCAAAGTGAAGATGACCAATTTATAGGAATCTTGTATACTCAGGAGAGTAACCAGTACCACCAGCCTGTTTTGCCTTTATTTGCTCTTGTTCACCTGGATGAATGGTTTTATTTATCTTTTAGGTGATGCATTTCTTTATTAAAGCATGTGAAACGATGTGGTGTGGTTCCATGGATTAATTGGGAATACTCATCATTCCCCATTGTTGTAATATTTATAGTCAATCCAGTAGTACTATTGTTATCAATAAACAGGTTTTTTTTTTTTTTTTTACCCTAGCTATCTAATCCTATTCTCATAACAAGATTCAGGATATGAGAGTTAAGCAGCTTCAGTCTTTAGGATTACAGAAAGCTGTTGCCCTATGGCACAGGCAAGGGTAGTGAAGAACTTCACTAACTTATAAAGTTAGAGTCTTAGAATCTGCCTTTTGCTTTAAGTTTTGCTTATATTATAGGACTACTACTGCCATTGCTTTACTGGCAGCTAGCAGAGACACAGTGTATGGTGGCAGGTTTTCTGCTGGCTTTACTGCATCACTAACCCAAACAGAGACTCTTCTGTTGGAACAGCTGTGTCCAGATAGGTGGAGGGAGAGGGTTGTTAGCAGGATCATGTCTGCTGAGAGGTCTGATCTTTTCCCACCCATAGCTACACCAACAAAATCCCATAGTGTAGATGAAAACACTGCAAAATAATGCACTTAACTACATAAGTATTGCTGAAAGCAGACAATGAAGGGAAGTTATAGAAACAACTTGAAAAAAATTAAGCTCCCCTCCTGCTAGTTGTGCTGCATGCAACACAGATGAGCCTCTCTCTGAACTAGAACCCTGAACAAGTCTTGCAGGCAGAATCCGGATGTGCAGGCAAGTGTGGTTTGTGGTGCTGCAAACTATACAAGTTGTACCTTAGTGCTCGGCGCTGCTAGTTTGCAGCACCAGGGCAAAATTTGCTACTGGCATTTCATGGTAGAAAAAAAAAAAAAAAAATAGACCTGGAAAAAAAGCACAAAGTAGCAGGTGCCAGGCTCCACTGGAGCCTCTTCGGTGAGGCACACTGTGTCCCAGCCAGCTGTAGAGCTGGGACCACAGGGTCATACACTGGGTCATACAACAAAACATACAATCAAATCACACTCCAGTGAAAGGGTCAGGAAAGTTTAAGTGCAGTTCATGGCATTTGAAGTTATCCTACCACAAAGAACAGATTGTCTCTTCTACTTTATCCTTTCCTGCTGGCATATGTGTTTTTTTCCCCACCCCCATCTCCAGAACACCGCATGCAGCTTGGAGCCAAGCAAGCTCTCATCATTGAGCTGAGTATTGCCAAAAAGCTTAGATCAGTGTAGCCACTATATCAGGTGCCAAGAAGGGAAGGGGAGCAGGCAGCTTTGCCAGAGCCAATTCCTGGATGCTTCTAATCAAGTTGAACATCCCTTCTGATAGCAGGAATATGTTCCTAGTAGTGACAATCTTGGAACATTTCTGTCTTCTGGTCAGTCCAGCTTTCCCATCTTTAAAATAGAAAAAAAAGCTTTCCCTCCTCCCCCACTCCCCACCATTTAAAAAAAAAACAAACAAACAAAAAAAACCCCCACAACAACTGCCTGTTCAGTTTTGGAAAACTATTCTGCGATTTCAATGTGGCTCAGGAGTTATTTTCCATTTACTTCAGAGATTAGCTTATACACAGATCAGCAGCTTTCTAGAGAACAAGCTGGGTATAGCCAAATTCTGCAGTTAGCTTTAGCTTAGATGCAGCAATAACACTTACGCCAAGTTCTGCCCCCAGCTTTATTCCCTTCCATTCAAATAGGTATCCTATTGCAAAGACAGCATTACACTTGCATATAACTTTAAATTTTGAGTAAGTAACCATAATGAAAACCTGGACACATCTCAAACAGCATCAACTCTTTCACAAATCTGGGAGGTAGGACAGAAAAATAGGTATCAAGCCCGAGTCATTTTCATCAGGGAAAGTGCATATTTGCAATCTAAATGTGGGTAACAGTCAGATGCCCAGGGCTGGGACCCTCCACCCCCCAGCCCTGCTTGTGCCCCTCACTGCCCCCTGGCCCTGCAAGAGGAGCCCCCCCAGCTGCCAGGGCTATGGGGCCAGGGCCCCGGGACTGCAGCTCTGCCCCCAACAGAAGGCAATGTTACTGTTGGGGATACTGTGCTCAGATATCATACTGAGGTTGGGATAGAATCTTGCAGGTCCCCCCCCAATTGGTGGAGGGGTCCCACTTGTAGCTCACTCCTGATCAGCAGGGAAGTGAAAAATGCTGTTTTAAATACAACACCGGTTTTGCCTCCCGCTACTTATTAGCGGAGGGCCCCCAGACAGCCCTGCTGTTTGCTGCAGACTAGCGAGGAGACAAAAAA